>NC_088398.1:80114416-80144416 GCF_034236695.1 Oncorhynchus nerka
AGGGAATAGGGGTGTCGGGCATTTCCTTTACAGCGGCTGTGTTAGGTTAGTCCCACTCAGAAGGCAGCAAGGGAAGTTCCTGTCTCTCTACTGGAGCAGGGAAGAGGGGACTGATGGGTAGTTCCTGTCTCTCTACTGGAGCAGGGAAGAGGGGACTGATGGGTAGTTCCTGTCTCTCTACTGGAGCAGGGAAGAGGGGACTGATGGGTAGTTCCTGTCTCTCTACTGGAGCAGGGAAGAGGGGACTGATGGGTAGTTCCTGTCTCTCTACTGGAGCAGGGAAGAGGGGACTGATGGGTAGTTCCTATCTCTCTACTGGAGCAGGGAAGCGGGGACTGATGGGTAGTTCCTATCTCTCTACTGGAGCAGGGAAGAGGGGACTGATGGGTAGTTCCTGTCTCTCTACTGGAGCAGGGAAGAGGGGACTGATGGGTAGTTCCTATCTCTCTACTGGAGCAGGGAAGAGGGGACTGATGGGTAGTTCCTGTCTCTCTACTGGAACAGGGAAGAGGGGACTGATGGGTAGTTCCTGTCTCTCTACTGGAACAGGGAAGAGGGGACTGATGGGTAGTTCCTATCTCTCTACTGGAGCAGGGAAGAGGGGACTGATGGGTAGTTCCTGTCTCTCTACTGGAACAGGGAAGAGGGGACTGATGGGTAGTTCCTATCTCTCTACTGGAGCAGGGAAGAGGGGACTGATGGGTAGTTCCTATCTCTCTACTGGAGCAGGGAAGAGGGGACTGATGGGTAGTTCCTATCTCTCTACTGGAGCAGGGAAGAGGGGACTGATGGGTAGTTCCTATCTCTCTACTGGAACAGGGAAGAGGGGACTGATGGGTAGTTCCTATCTCTCTAATGGAGCAGGGAAGAGGGGACTGATGGGTAGTTCCTATCTCTCTACTGGAGCAGGGAAGAGGGGACTGATGGGTAGTTCCTGTCTCTCTACTGGATCAGGGAAGAGGGGACTGATGGGTAGTTCCTGTCTCTCTACTGGAGCAGGGAAGAGGGGACTGATGGGTAGTTCCTGTCTCTCTACTGGTCAGGGAAGAGGGGACTGATGGGTAGTTCCTGTCTCTCTACTGGATCAGGGAAGTGGGGACTGATGGTGGGTTCTCTACCTGATAATGTGACAGTACATTTTTGTAACATATATTCTTCAGATATAGCTGTGATGTATGACTTACAAAAAATGAATAATAAATCTGTCTTAACCATATAACCTCGGTAAGTATGAAAGTAGCTTTCAGGTGTGTTCATGCTGCTCGTTAGGCCGGACACCTGTCACCAGCATTATGACACTCACCTGGACTCCATCACCTCCGTGATTACCTTTATGTGTCCCTCCCTTTGGTTTCATCCCCAGTCGTCATTGTTCCTGTTTCCTGTCAGTGCGCTGTTTGTGTTTTTTTGTTCTGTTTCATTTATGAATGAAATGTATTCACTTCCTGAACTTGCTTCCTGACTCTCAGCGTACATCGGCTTCAGCCGTATTTAATAACATCCAACATTCAAAAGACGCTGATATTATTAGAGAGGAACATATAACGCCGTTGATATTTCAGGGCCTGCGTGTTCTCATCAAGCATCTTGATTATGATATCCTGAAGTTTTCAATGAGAACACTTTGGGATCTGCTTTTCATCTACTCTATAATACCTTCATGAGGGTGGCTTTAGTGGAGCTCGTTCGTCAGCTACCCACTATGCTTGATTATACTTGTGTATACATACGGTGACCATTTTTTACTTGGACTACAGTAGTAATCCCTTGATGTGTGTTTAGTAGTTGTAATATAAGTTGAGGATTGTAGTTATATTTGACCTTGGCCTCCTCATACTTCCACCGCTTCGTAATTTACCCAATAGGCAAGTCAGTTAAAGATCAAATTCTTATTTTACAATGGCGGCCTTCCCCCGGGGCAAACCCGGGCCAAACCCGGGCCAATTGTGCACCGCCCTAAGGGACTCCCAATCACAGCCAGTTTGTGATACAGCCTGGAATTGAACCAGGGTCCGTAGTGACACCTCGAGCACTGAGAAGCAGTGTCTTAGACCGCTGTGCTACTCGGGAGACCAGTGCTTTTGTAGTTCTGAATGTGTAGTAGACTCATACACACTCTACTTATTCTAATTTGTTTGACTTGCAAAGTATATTACACCTCTAGGCTATTGGAGGTGTGTCTAAAGTTTACGACTTGCACAATTAAAAATATATATTCTAGCTTTTATAACACTTGTAAGGACAATTTACTATATACTCAAATATTATCTTATGGTAATAGTCTGTTGAATTATATTGAATTATTATTTAATATAAAATAAAATATAATTAAATGGAAGTAGGTGGTAAACCTTGAGCTGTTAGTGATTTGAGAGCCATAGCACCATATGCTCACATTTATATATTTATATATATTTATATACATTTAATTTGTCTCTCTAGAATATTCTTCTTCACATTCTTCATTTTTTTTTAAATGTGTGGGGGTTCTGTAAAATGGAATTTGCCGCCAATCTCTTCCTGCCATAACAGACGTGCAGACTAGCTATGAATTTATACAGTTCCTTAGAGGAGCATTTGGGCTTTGTCCTGGAAATGTGTTTAACAGCTACAGAGGAATATCAATTAGATCCATGATCCGCATCAAGAAAAGAAGCAACACTGTTTCCCCGTTGCTGCTTCTATTATCAATTTCAACTGCAACACCGAGCCTTTGTGCTCCGCTCTGCTCTTCAGGTGCGCTGTTATTTTTATGAACTGTTTTGTTAAACATACCGATGCCGTTCTCTCACCCTCTCCCCTCTCCATCAAGGCTCCATGCAAACACTTAGAACTCTCATGCAAATTGCTCCTGCCATTTCTATCACTATTGTTCACAGTCTGAATAATTCTGCATAACTCTGTGTTCGGTTGCCCTGGGAACTAATGATTATTTCTACCACTTTGTTGAATTTGGCAGAGATTTCTTTTCAGAGATTTCCTACCACAGAGACTTAAAGAGGCTGGTGTCTCCAATGCTTTAGGAAGAATTTGCTTCAACAATACCCAATTATTCATAGCTGTTCTTAATTATTTTGACATGTGTGTGTGTGTGCGTGCGTGTGTGTGTGTGTGTGTGTGTGTGTGTGTGTGTGTGTGTGTGTGTGTGTGTGTGTGTGTGTGTGTGTGTGTGTGTGTGTGTGTGTTTGTGTGTGTGTGTGTGTTTGTCACTCAGCTATATTTACCATACATTTTGATTGGTCTGTCTTGTCGACTTATCTAAATGACTAATACTACATATTTGAAATATGCATTGAATGTGTGTTGTGGTGAGAAGTCCTATTTTATTCAACCACTAGCTCCGTACACAGTGTTCTATTGTGAACTAACATCATTGTTCAGCAAGTAGACCAGCAAGTATCAGTCTGAGGCAAGCAAAACTGAACCATATAAGAGAGCACAAGCTGTTCTGGAAGACGGTGTGATCCAACTCTCCTTAGCCAATTTGAGTAAGACATTTAACGATTAGCCCCTTTTTTTCAGCAAAGATATATATATATATATATATATATATATATATATATATATATTATTGGTACCATTTGAAAGGAAACACTTTGACGTATGTGGAAATACAAAAGGAATACAGTAGAAAATAACACCATAGATCTGGTAAAAGATAATACAAAGAAAAACAACCGTTACTTTATATTTCTTTGTACCACCATCTTTGAAATGCAAGAGAAAGGCCATAATGTATTTTTCCAGCCCAGGTGCAATTTATATTTCAGCCGGTAGATGGCAGCAGTGTATGTGCAAAGTTTCAGACTGATCCAATGAACCATTGCATTTTTGTTCAAAATTGTGTAATAAGACTGTCCTAATGTGCCTAATTTGTTTATTACTAACTTTTCAAGTTCATAATTGTGCACTCTCCGCAAACAATAGCATGGTATTATTTTACTTTAATAGAGACTGTAAATTGGACAGTGCAGTTAGATTAACAATAATTTAAGCTTTCTGGCCATATCAGACATGTCTATGTCTTGGGAAATGTTATTGTTACTTACAATCTCATGCTAATCGCATTAGCCTACCTGCTCAACCATCCCGTGGAAGGGACACTGTTTTTTAAACAGGTTAACATTTGCAAGTCCGTGGGGCTAGATGGAATGGCAGGAGACATACTCAGAGCATACGTTGACCAGAAGGCAAGTGTCTTCACTGACCTTTTCAATCTCTCTCTGACCCAGTCTGTAATACCAACTTTCAAGCAGACCACCATAGTCCCCATGCCCAAAAGCGCCATGATAACCTGTCTAAATGACTACTGCCCCGTAGCACTCACATCTGTAGCCATGAAATGCTTTGAAAGGCTAGTTATGGCTCACATCAACACCATCATCCCAGACACCCTGGACCCACTCCAATTTGAAAACCGCCCCAACAGATCCACAGACGACGCAATCTCTATTGCCCTGCCCTCACCCACCTGGACCAAAGGAATCCCATATGTGAGATTGCTGTTCATTGACTACAGCTCAGCATTCAACACCATAGTTCCCTCCAAGCTCATCACCAAACTCAGGACCCTGGAAGTAAACACCACCCAGCCATAAATACTGCTAAACAAGACTGCTATACAAGACTGCTAGACAAATGAGAATGCTAAACAAACAAGACTGCTATACAAACAAGACTGCAAAGCAAGACTGCTAGACAAACAAGACTGCAAAACAAACAAGACTGCTAAACAATACTGCTAAACAAGACTGCTATACAAACAAGACTGCAAAACAAACGAGACTGCTAAACAAACAAGACTGCTAAACAAACGAGACTGCTAAACAAACAAGACTGCTAAACAATACTGCTAAACAAGTCTGCTAAACAAACGAGACTGCTAAACAAACAAGACTGCTAAACAAACGAGACTGCTGAACAAACAAGACTGCTAAACAATACTGCTAAACAAGACTGCTAAACAAACGAGACTGCTAAACAAACAAGACTGCTAAACAAACAATACTGCTAAACAAGACTGCTAAACAAACGAGACTGCTAAACAAACGAGACTGCTAAACAAGACTGCTAAACAAGACTGCTAAACAAACAAGACTGCTAAACAAACGAGACTGCTAAACAAACAAGACTGCTAAACAAACAAGACTGCTAAACAAACGAGACTGCTAAACAAACAAGACTGCTAAACAAACGAGACTGCTAAACAAACGAGACTGCTAAACAAACAAGACTGCTAAACAAACAAGACTGCTAAACAAACAAGACTGCTAAACAAACGAGACTGCTAAACAAACAAGACTGCTAAACAAACGAGACTGCTAAACAAACAAGACTGCTAAACAAACAAGACTGCTAAACAAACGAGACTGCTAAACAAGACTGCTAAACAAACGAGACTGCTAAACAAACGAGACTGCTAAACAAACAAGACTGCTAAACAAACAAGACTGCTAAACAAACGAGACTGCTAAACAAACGAGACTGCTAAACAAACGAGACTGCTAAACAAGACTGCTAAACAAACAAGACTGCTAAACAAACGAGACTGCTAAACAAGACTGCTAAACAAACGAGACTGCTAAACAAGACTGCTAAACAAACAAGACTGCTAAACAAACTAGACTGCTAAACAAACAAGACTGCTAAACAAACAAGACTGCTAAACAAACAAGACTGCTAAACAAACAAGACTGCTAAACAAACAAGACTGCTAAACAAACAAGACTGCTAAACAAGACTGCTAAACAAACGAGACTGCTAAACAAACGAGACTGCTAAACAAACAAGACTGCTAAACAAACAAGACTGCTAAACAAACGAGACTGCTAAACAAGACTGCTAAACAAACGAGACTGCTAAACAAACGAGACTGCTAAACAAACAAGACTGCTAAACAAACAAGACTGCTAAACAAACGAGACTGCTAAACAAACGAGACTGCTAAACAAACAAGACTGCTAAACAAACAAGACTGCTAAACAAACGAGACTGCTAAACAAGACTGCTAAACAAACGAGACTGCTAAACAAACAAGACTGCTAAACAAACAAGACTGCTAAACAATACTGCTAAACAAGACTGCTATACAAACAAGACTGCAAAACAAACGAGACTGCTAAACAAACAAGACTGCTAAACAAACGAGACTGCTAAACAAACAAGACTGCTAAACAATACTGCTAAACAAGACTGCTAAACAAACGAGACTGCTAAACAATACTGCTAAACAAGACTGCTAAACAAACGAGACTGCTAAACAAACAAGACTGCTAAACAAACGAGACTGCTAAACAAACAAGACTGCTAAACAATACTGCTAAACAAGACTGCTAAACAAACGAGACTGCTAAACAAACAAGACTGCTAAACAAACAATACTGCTAAACAAGACTGCTAAACAAACGAGACTGCTAAACAAACGAGACTGCTAAACAAGACTGCTAAACAAGACTGCTAAACAAACAAGACTGCTAAACAAACGAGACTGCTAAACAAACAAGACTGCTAAACAAACAAGACTGCTAAACAAACGAGACTGCTAAACAAACAAGACTGCTAAACAAACGAGACTGCTAAACAAACGAGACTGCTAAACAAGACTGCTAAACAAGACTGCTAAACAAACAAGACTGCTAAACAAACGAGACTGCTAAACAAACGAGACTGCTAAACAAACAAGACTGCTAAACAAACAAGACTGCTAAACAAACAAGACTGCTAAACGAGACTGCTAAACAAACGAGACTGCTAAACAAGACTGCTAAACAAACGAGACTGCTAAACAAACGAGACTGCTAAACAAACAAGACTGCTAAACGAGACTGCTAAACAAACGAGACTGCTAAACAAACGAGACTGCTAAACAAGACTGCTAAACAAACAAGACTGCTAAACAAACGAGACTGCTAAACAAGACTGCTAAACAAACGAGACTGCTAAACAAGACTGCTAAACTAACAAGACTGCTAAACAAACGAGACTGCTAAACAAACAAGACTGCTAAACAAACAAGACTGCTAAACAAACAAGACTGCTAAACAAACGAGACTGCTAAACAAACAAGACTGCTAAACAAACAAGACTGCTAAACAAACAAGACTGCTAAACAAACAAGACTGCTAAACAAGACTGCTAAACAAACGAGACTGCTAAACAAACAAGACTGCTAAACAAGACTGCTAAACAAACAAGACTGCTAAACAAACAAGACTGCTAAACAAGACTGCTAAACAAACAAGACTGCTAAACAAACAAGACTGCTAAACAAACAAGACTGCTAAACAAACAAGACTGCTAAACAAACAAGACTGCTAAACAAACAAGACTGCTAAACAAACAAGACTGCTAAACAAGACTGCTAAACAAACGAGACTGCTAAACAAACAAGACTGCTAAACAAGACTGCTAAACAAACAAGACTGCTAAACAAACAAGACTGCTAAACAAGACTGCTAAACAAACAAGACTGCTAAACAAACGAGACTGCTAAACAAACAAGACTGCTAAACAAACGAGACTGCTAAACAAGACTGCTAAACAAACGAGACTGCTAAACAAACAAGACTGCTAAACAAACAAGACTGCTAAACAAACGAGACTGCTAAACAAACGAGACTGCTAAACAAACAAGACTGCTAAACAAGACTGCTAAACAAACGAGACTGCTAAACAAACAAGACTGCTAAACAATACTTCTAAACAAACGAGACTGCTAAACAAACAAGACTGCTAAACAAGACTGCTAAACAAAGGAGACTGCTAAACAAACAAGACTGCTAAACAAACAAGACTGCTAAACAAACGAGACTGCTAAACAAACGAGACTGCTAAACAAACGAGACTGCTAAACAAGACTGCTAAACAAACAAGACTGCTAAACAAACGAGACTGCTAAACAAGACTGCTAAACAAACGAGACTGCTAAACAAGACTGCTAAACAAACAAGACTGCTAAACAAACGAGACTGCTAAACAAACAAGACTGCTAAACAAACAAGACTGCTAAACAATACTGCTAAACAAGACTGCTATACAAACAAGACTGCAAAACAAACGAGACTGCTAAACAAACAAGACTGCTAAACAAACGAGACTGCTAAACAAACAAGACTGCTAAACAATACTGCTAAACAAGACTGCTAAACAAACGAGACTGCTAAACAATACTGCTAAACAAGACTGCTAAACAAACGAGACTGCTAAACAAACAAGACTGCTAAAAAAACGAGACTGCTAAACAAACAAGACTGCTAAACAATACTGCTAAACAAGACTGCTAAACAAACGAGACTGCTAAACAAACAAGACTGCTAAACAAACAATACTGCTAAACAAGACTGCTAAACAAACGAGACTGCTAAACAAACGAGACTGCTAAACAAGACTGCTAAACAAGACTGCTAAACAAACAAGACTGCTAAACAAACGAGACTGCTAAACAAACAAGACTGCTAAACAAACAAGACTGCTAAACAAACGAGACTGCTAAACAAACAAGACTGCTAAACAAACGAGACTGCTAAACAAACGAGACTGCTAAACAAGACTGCTAAACAAACAAGACTGCTAAAAAAACGAGACTGCTAAACAAACGAGACTGCTAAACAAACAAGACTGCTAAACAAACAAGACTGCTAAACAAACAAGACTGCTAAACGAGACTGCTAAACAAACGAGACTGCTAAACAAGACTGCTAAACAAACGAGACTGCTAAACAAACGAGACTGCTAAACAAACAAGACTGCTAAACGAGACTGCTAAACAAACGAGACTGCTAAACAAGACTGCTAAACAAACAAGACTGCTAAACAAACGAGACTGCTAAACAAACGAGACTGCTAAACAAACGAGACTGCTAAACAAGACTGCTAAACAAACAAGACTGCTAAACAAACGAGACTGCTAAACAAGACTGCTAAACAAACGAGACTGCAAAACAAGACTGCTAAACAAACAAGACTGCTAAACAAACGAGACTGCTAAACAAACAAGACTGCTAAACAAACAAGACTGCTAAACAAACAAGACTGCTAAACAAACAAGACTGCTAAACAAACAAGACTGCTAAACAAACGAGACTGCTAAACAAACAAGACTGCTAAACAAACAAGACTGCTAAACAAACAAGACTGCTAAACAAACAAGACTGCTAAACAAGACTGCTAAACAAACGAGACTGCTAAACAAACAAGACTGCTAAACAAGACTGCTAAACAAACAAGACTGCTAAACAAACAAGACTGCTAAACAAGACTGCTAAACAAACAAGACTGCTAAACAAACGAGACTGCTAAACAAACAAGACTGCTAAACAAACGAGACTGCTAAACAAGACTGCAAAACAAACGAGACTGCTAAACAAACAAGACTGCTAAACAAACAAGACTGCTAAACAAACGAGACTGCTAAACAAACGAGACTGCTAAACAAACAAGACTGCTAAACAAGACTGCTAAACAAACGAGACTGCTAAACAAACGAGACTGCTAAACAAACAAGACTGCTAAACAAGACTGCTAAACAAACGAGACTGCTAAACAAACAAGACTGCTAAACAAACAAGACTGCTAAACAAACGAGACTGCTAAACAAACAAGACTGCTAAACAAGACTGCTAAACAAACAAGACTGCTAAACAAACAAGACTGCTAAACAAACAAGACTGCTAAACAATACTTCTAAACAAACGAGACTGCTAAACAAACAAGACTGCTAAACAAACAAGACTGCTAAACAAACAAGACTGCTAAACAAACAAGACTGCTAAACAATACTTCTAAACAAACGAGACTGCTAAACAAACAAGACTGCTAAACAAACAAGACTGCTAAACAAGACTGCTAAACAAACGAGACTGCTAAACAAACAAGACTGCTAAACAAACAACACTGCTAAACAAGACTGCTAAACAAACAAGACTGCTAAACAAACAAGACTGCTAAACAAGACTGCTAAACAAACGAGACTGCTAAACAAATGAGACTGCTAAACAAACGAGACTGCTAAACAAACAAGACTGCTAAACAAACGAGACTGCTAAACAAATGAGACTGCTAAACAAACGAGACTGCTAAACAAACAAGACTGCTAAACAAACGAGACTGCTAAACAAACGAGACTGCTAAACAAACAAGACTGCTAAACAAGACTGCTAAACAAGACTGCTAAACAAGACTGCTAAACAAGACTGCTAAACAAACGAGACTGCTAAACAAACAAGACTGCTAAACAAACAAGACTGCTAAACAAACGAGACTGCTAAACAAACAAGACTGCTAAACAAACAAGACTGCTAAACAAACAAGACTGCTAAACAAACGAGACTGCTAAACAAACAAGACTGCTAAACAAACAAGACTGCTAAACAAACAAGACTGCTAAACAAACAAGACTGCTAAACAAACGAGACTGCTAAACAAACAAGACTGCTAAACAATACTTCTAAACAAACGAGACTGCTAAACAAACAAGACTGCTAAACAAACAAGACTGCTAAACAAACAAGACTGCTAAACAAGACTGCTAAACAAACAAGACTGCTAAACAAACAAGACTGCTAAACAAGACTGCTAAACAAACAAGACTGCTAAACAAGACTGCTAAACAAACAAGACTGCTAAACAAACGAGACTGCTAAACAAACAAGACTGCTAAACAAACGAGACTGCTAAACAAGACTGCTAAACAAACGAGACTGCTAAACAAACAAGACTGCTAAACAAACAAGACTGCTAAACAAACGAGACTGCTAAACAAGACTGCTAAACAAACGAGACTGCTAAACAAACAAGACTGCTAAACAAGACTGCTAAACAATACTGCTAAACAAACAAGACTGCTAAACAAACGAGACTGCTAAACAAACAAGACTGCTAAACAAACAAGACTGCTAAACAAACAAGACTGCTAAACAAACGAGACTGCTAAACAAACAAGACTGCTAAACAAACAAGACTGCTAAACAAACAAGACTGCTAAACAAGACTGCTAAACAAACGAGACTGCTAAACAAACAAGACTGCTAAACAAGACTGCTAAACAAACAAGACTGCTAAACAAACAAGACTGCTAAACAAACAAGACTTCTAAACAAACGAGACTGCTAAACAAACAAGACTGCTAAACTAACAAGACTGCTAAACAAACGAGACTGCTAAACAAGACTGCTAAACAAACAAGACTGCTAAACAAACGAGACTGCTAAACAAACAAGACTGCTAAACAAGACTGCTAAACAAACGAGACTGCAAAACAAACAAGACTGCTAAACAATACTTCTAAACAAACGAGACTGCTAAACAAACAAGACTGCTAAACAAACAAGACTGCTAAACAAGACTGCTAAACAAACGAGACTGCTAAACAAACAAGACTGCTAAACAAGACTGCTAAACAAACAAGACTGCTAAACAAACAAGACTGCTAAACAAGACTGCTAAACAAGACTGCTAAACAAACGAGACTGCTAAACAAACAAGACTGCTAAACAAGACTGCTAAACAAACAAGACTGCTAAACAAACAAGACTGCTAACCAAGACTGCTAAACAAACAAGACTGCTAAACAAACGAGACTGCTAAACAAACAAGACTGCTAAACAAACGAGACTGCTAAACAAACAAGACTGCTAAACAAACGAGTCTGCTAAACAAACAAGACTGCTAAACAAGACTGCTGAACAAGACTGCTAAACAAACAAGACTGCTAAACAAGACTGCTAAACAAACAAGACTGCTAAACAAACAAGACTGCTAAACAAACAAGACTGCTAAACAAACGAGACTGCTAAACAAACAAGACTGCTAAACAAGACTGCTAAACAAACAAGACTGCTAAACAAGACTGCTAAACAAACAAGACTGCTAAACAAACAAGACTGCTAAACAAACAAGACTGCTAAACAATACTTCTAAACAAACGAGACTGCTAAACAAACAAGACTGCTAAACAAACAAGACTGCTAAACAAACAAGACTGCTAAACAAGACTGCTAAACAAACGAGACTGCTAAACAAATGAGACTGCTAAACAAATGAGACTGCTAAACAAACAAGACTGCTAAACAAACGAGACTGCTAAACAAACGAGACTGCTAAACAAACAAGACTGCTAAACAAACGAGACTGCTAAACAAGACTGCTAAACAAACAAGACTGCTAAACAATACTGCTAAACAAGACTGCTAAACAATACTGCTAAACAAACAAGACTGCTAAACAAACGAGACTGCTAAACAAATGAGACTGCTAAACAAACAAGACTGCTAAACAAATGAGACTGCTAAATAGCTCCTCAAATGGCTACCTGGACTACTTGCATTGAGCCTCTCTGCACCACACACACACACACACACACACACACACACACACACACACAACACACACACAGACTGCTGAAGCAAACACACACAGACTAAACACACGCTGCTGTTACTGTTTGTTAGCTATCCTGTTGCCAAGACACTTTACCCTTACCTACAGTATATGTATAGTGCGTTCATAAATTATTCCAGACTTTTTCCCAATTTTATTTTTTTTACGTTACAGACATATTCTAAAATGGATTAAATACAAATACAAAAATCATCAATCTACACACAATAGCCCATAATGTCAAAGTGAAAACAGGTTTTACAATTTAAAAAATACCTTATTTACATAAGTATTTACACCTTTGCTATGAGACTCAAAATTGAGCTCAGGTGCATTCTTTTTCCATTGATCATCCTTGAGATTTTATCAGCATATCGATTGCGCAACCAGGGGTGGTAAAACCTTGGATCATTGTTAAACAAACGAGACGCATATAAGGCCCTGCCCCGCCCCCTCGGAAAAGCTGACCACGACTCCATTTTGTTGATCCCTGCCTACAGGCAGAAACTTAAACAAGAGGCTCCCACGCTGAGGTCTTTCCAACGCTGGTCAGACCAAGCTGACTCCACACTCCAAGACTGCTTCCATCACGTGGACTGGGACAAGACTGCGTCAGATGAAAATATTGACGAATACGCTGATTCGGTAAACGAGTTCATTAGAACGTGCTGTCGAATATGTCGTTCCAATAGCAACGATAAAAACATTCCCAAACCAGAAACCGTGGATTGATGGCAGCATTGTGAAACTGAAAGCGAACCACTGCTTTTAATCAGGGCAAGGTGTCTGGTAACATGTCCGAATATAAACAATGCAGCTATTCCCTCCGCAAGGCTATTAAACAAGCTAAGCGTCAGTACAGAGACAAAGTGGAATCTCAATTCAACAGACACAAGAGGCATGTGGCAGGGTCTACAGTCAATCACGGACTACAAGAAGAAACCCAGCCCAGTCACGGACCAGGATGTCTTGCTCCCAGGCAGACTAAATAACTTTTTTGCCCGCTTTGAGGACAATACAGTGCCACTGACACGGCCTGCAACGAAAACATGCGGTCTCTCCTTCACTGCAGCCGAGGTGAGTAAGACATTTAAACGTGTTAACAAGGCTGCAGGCCCAGACGGCATCCCCAGCCGCGCCCTCAGAGCACAGACCAGCTGGCCGGTGTGTTTACGGACATATTCAATCAATCCCTATACCAGTCTGCTGTTCCCACATGCTTCAAGAGGGCCACCATTGTTCCTGTTCCCAAGAAAGCTAAGGTAACTGAGCTAAACGACTACCGCCCGTAGCACTCACTTCCGTCATCATGAAGTGCTTTGAGAGACTAGTCAAGGACCATATCACCTCCACCCTACCTGACACCCTAGACCCACTCCAATTTGCTTACAAATAGGTCCACAGACGATGCAATCTCAACCACATTGCACACTGCCCTAACCCACCTGGACAAGAGGAATACCTATGTGAGAATGCTGTTCATCGACTACAGCTCGGCATTCAACACCATAGTACCCTCCAAGCTCGTCATCAAGCTCGAGACCCTGGGTCTAACCCCGCCCTGTGCAACTGGGTACTGGACTTCCTGACGGGCCGCCCCCAGGTGGTGAGGGTAGGCAACAACATCTCCTCCCGCTGATCCTCAACACGGGGCCCCACAAGGGTGCGTTCTGAGCCTCTCCTGTACTCCCTGTTCACCCACGACTGCGTGGCCACGCACGCTCCAACTCAATCATCAAGTTTTGCAAGTGAAACACAACAGTGGTAGGCTGATTACCAACAAACAAGACGGCCTACAGGGAGGAGGTGAGGGCCCAAGTGTGGTGTCAGGAAAATAACCTCACACTCAACGTCAACAAAACTAAGGAGATGATTGTGGACTTCAGGAAACAGCAGGGGAAACCCCCTATCCACATCGATGGAACAGTAGTGGAGAGGGTAGCAAGTTTTAAGTTCCTCGGCATACACATCACAGACAAACTGAATTGGTCCACTCACACTGACAGCTGTCGTGAAGAAGGCGCAGCAGCGCCTCTTCAACCTCAGGAGGCTGAAGAAATTCGGCTTGTCACCAAAAGCACTCACAAACTTCTACAGATGCACAATCAGAGCATCCTGGCGGGCTAAACACCGCCTGGTACGGCAACTGCTCCGCCCTCAACCAAGGCTCTCCAGAGGGTAGTGAGGTCTGCACAACGCATCACCGGGGGCAAACTACCTGCCCTCCAGGACACCTACACCACCCGATGTTACAGGAAGGCCATAAAGATCATCAAGGACATCAACCACCCAACCACTGCCTGTTCACCCCGCTATCATCCAGAAGGCGAGGTCAGTACAGGTGCATCAAACTGGGACTGAGAGACTGAAAAACAGCTTCTATCTCAAGGCTATCAGACTGTTAAACAGCCACCTTTGAGTGGCTGCTGCCAACACACTGTCATTGACACTGACCCAACTCCAGCCACTTTAATAATGGGAATTGATGGAAAATGATGTAAATATATCACTAGCCACTTTAAACAATGCTACTTATATAATGTTACTTACCCTACATTATTCATCTCATATGCATACGTATATACTGTACTCTACATCATCGACTGCATCCTTATGTAATACATGTATCACTAGCCACTTTAACTATGCCACTTTGTTTACTTTGTCTACATACTCATCTCATATGTATATACTGTACTCGATACCATCTGCTGTATGCTGCTCTGTACCATCACTCACTCATATATCCTTATGTACATATTCTTTATCCCCTTACACTGTGTATAAGACAGTAGTTTTAGAATTGTTAGTTAGATTACTTGTTGGTTATCACTGCATTGTCGGAACTAGAAGCACAAGCATTTCGCTACACTCGCATTAACATCTGCTAACCATGTGTATGTGACAAAAAAAATTGGATTTGGATTTGATTTGATTTGATGTTTCTACATCCTGATTGGAGTCCACCTGTGGTAAAGTCAATTCAAATAGACATGATTTAGAAAGGCACAGACCTGTCTATATAAGGTCCTACAGTTGACAGTGCATGTCAGAGCAAAAACCAAGCCATGAGGTTGAGGAATTGTACAGAGCTCCGAGACAGGCTTGTGTCAAGGCAACGATCAGGGGAAGGGTACCAAACATTTCTGCAGCATTGAAGGTCCCCAAGAACACAGTGGCCTCCATCATTGTTAAATGGAAGAAGTTTGGAACCACCAAGACAAGAGCTGGCCTCCTGGCCAAACTGAGCAATCGGAGGAGAAGAGCCTTGGTCAAGGTGACCAAGAACCCGATGGTCACTCTGACAGAGCTCCAGAGTTCCTCTGTGGATATGGGAGAACCTTCCAGTACGACAACCGTCTCTGCAGCGTTCCACCAATCAGGCCTTCATGATAGAGTGGCCAGAGAGAAGCCACAACTCAGTAAAAGACACATTTGCACAAAAAAAACATGTTGTTTTGTCATTATGGGGTATTGTGTGTAAATTCATGGGGGAAAAAAATATTTAATACATTTTAGAGTAAAGTTGTAATGTAACAATATGTTGAAATAGTCAAGTGGTCATAATACTGTAAAGTGGCTGTTCCACTGGATGTCATAAGGTGAAAGCACCAATTTGTAAGTCGCTCTGGATAAGAGCGTCTGCTAAATGACTTAAATGTAAATGTAAATACTTTCCGAATGCAATGTATAAATCTACTTCTGTTACCACATCCACTCTGTACTGGTACTCTATATAGCCATGTTATTACCTCATACCCCTCCACATCCACTCTGTACTGGTACTCTATATAGCCATGTTATGACCTCATACCCCTCCACATCCACTCTGTACTGGTACTCTATATAGCCATGTTATGACCTCATACCCCTCCACATCCACTCTGTACTGGTACTCTATATAGCCATGTTATGACCTCATACCCCTCCACATCCACTCTGTACTGGTACTCTATATAGCCATGTTATGACCTCATACCCCTCCACATCCACTCTGTACTGGTACTCTATATAGCCATGTTATTACTTCTTACCTCTCCACATCCACTCTGTACTAGTACTCTATATAGCCATGTTATGACCTCATACCCCTCCACATCCACTCTGTACTGGTTCTCTATATAGCCATGTTATTACCTCATACCCCTCTACATCCACTCTGTACTGGTACTCTATATAGCCATGTTATGACCTCATACCCCTCTACATCCACTCTGTACTGTTCCTCTATATAGCCATGTTATGACCTCATACCCCTACACATCCACTCTGTACTGGTACTCTATATAGCCATGTTATTACCTCATACCCCTCCACATCGACACTGTACTGGTAGTCTATATAGCCATGTTATTACCTCATACCCCTCCACATCCACTCTGTACTGGTACTCTATATAGCCATGTTATGACCTCATACCCCTACACATCCACTCTGTACTGGTACTCTATATAGCCATGTTATGACCTCATACCCCTACACATCCACTCTGTACTGGTACTCTATATAGCCATGTTATTACCTCATACCCCTCCACATCCACTCTGTACTGGTACTCTATATAGCCATGTTATGACCTCATACCCCTCTACATCCACTCTGTACTAGCCATGTACTCTATATAGCCAATGACCTCATACCCCTCCACATCCACTCTGTACTGGTACTCTATATAGCCATGTTATTACCTCAACCCTCCACATCCACTCTGTACTGTACTCTATATAGCCATGTTATGACCTCATCCCCTACATCCACTCTGTACTGGTACTCTATATAGCCATGTTATGACCTCATACCCCTCCACATCCACTCTGTACTGGTACTCTATATAGCCATGTTATGACCTCATACCCCTCCACATCCACTCTGTACTGGTACTCTATATAGCCATGTTATGACCTCATACCCCTCTACATCCACTCTGTACTGGTACTCTATATAGCCATGTTATGACCTCATCCACCCCTAGCTACACCCCTCCACTCTGTACTGTACTCTATATAGCCATGTTATGACCTCATACCCCTCCACATCCACTCTGTACTGGTACTCTATATAGCCATGTTATGACCTCATACCCCTCCACATCCACTCTGTACTGGTACTCTATATAGCCATGTTATGACCTCATACCCCTCCACATCCACTCTGTACTGGTACTCTATATAGCCATGTTATTACTTCTTACCTCTCCACATCCACTCTGTACTAGTACTCTATATAGCCATGTTATGACCTCATAACATCCACTCTGTACTGGTTCTCTATATAGCCATGTTATTACCTCATACCCCTACACATCCACTCTGTACTGGTACTCTATATAGCCATGTTATGACCTCATACCCCTCCACATCCACTCTGTACTGTTACTCTATATAGCCATGTTATGACCTCATACCCCTCCACATCCACTCTGTACTGGTACTCTATATAGCCATGTTATTACCTCATACCCCTCCACATCGACACTGTACTGGTAGTCTATATAGCCATGTTATTACCTCATACCCCTCCACATCCACTCTGTACTGGTACTCTATATAGCCATGTTATGACCTCATACCCCTACACATCCACTCTGTACTGGTACTCTATATAGCCATGTTATGACCTCATACCCCTACACATCCACTCTGTACTGGTACTCTATATAGCCATGTTATTACCTCATACCCCTCCACATCCACTCTGTACTGGTACTCTATATAGCCATGTTATGACCTCATACCCCTCTACATCCACTCTGTACTGGTACTCTATATAGCCATGTTATGACCTCATACCCCTCCACATCCACTCTGTACTGGTACTCTATATAGCCATGTTATTACCTCATACCCCTCCACATCCACTCTGTACTGGTACTCTATATAGCCATGTCTGACCTCATCCCCTCTACATCCACTCTGTACTGGTACTCTATATAGCCATGATCTGACCTCATCCCCTCTACATCCACTCTGTACTGGTACTCTATATAGCCATGGTATGACCTCATACCCCTCCACATCCACTCTGTACTGGTACTCTATATAGCCATGTTATGACCTCATACCCCTCCACATCCACTCTGTACTGGTACTCTATATAGCCATGTTATGACATCATACCCCTCCACATCCACTCTGTACTGGTACTCTATATAGCCATGTTATTACCTCATACCCCTCCACATCCACTCTGTACTGGTACTCTATATAGCCATGTTATGACCTCATACCCCTCCACATCCACTCTGTACTGGTACTCTATATAGCCATGTTATTACCTCATACCCCTCCACATCCACTCTGTACTGGTACTCTATATAGCCATGTTATTACCTCATACCCTCCACATCCACTCTGTACTGGTACTCTATATAGCCATGTTATGACCTCATACCCCTCCACATCCACTCTGTACTGGTACTCTATATAGCCATGTTATGACCTCATACCCCTCCACATCCACTCTGTACTGGTACTCTATATAGCCATGTTATGACCTCATACCCCTCCACATCCACTCTGTACTGGTACTCTATATAGCCATGTTATGACCTCATACCCCTCCACATCCACTCTGTACTGGTACTCTATATAGCCATGTTATGACCTCATACCCCTCCACATCCACTCTGTACTGGTACTCTATATAGCCATGTTATGACCTCATACCCCTCCACATCCACTCTGTACTGGTACTCTATATAGCCATGTTATTACCTCATACCCCTCCACATCCACTCTGTACTGGTACTCTATATAGCCATGTTATGACCTCATACCCCTCCACATCCACTCTGTACTGGTACTCTATATAGCCATGTTATTACCTCATACCCCTCCACATCCACTCTGTACTGGTACTCTATATAGCCATGTTATGACCTCATACCCCTCCACATCCACTCTGTACTGTTACTCTATATAGCCATGTTATGACCTCATACCCCTCCACATCCACTCTGTACTGGTACTCTATATAGCCATGTTATTACCTCATACCCCTCCACATCCACTCTGTACTGGTACTCTATATAGCCATGTTATTACCTCATACCCTCACATCCACTCTGTACTGGTACTCTATATAGCCATGTTATGACCTCATACCCCTCCACATCCACTCTGTACTGGTACTCTATATAGCCATGTTATGACCTCATACCCCTCCACATCCACTCTGTACTGGTACTCTATATAGCCATGTTATTACCTCATACCCCTCCACATCCACTCTGTACTGGTACTCTATATAGCCATGTTATGACCTCATACCCCTCCACATCCACTCTGTACTGGTACTCTATATAGCCATGTTATGACCTCATACCCCTCCACATCCACTCTGTACTGGTACTCTATATAGCCATGTTATGACCTCATACCCTCCACATCCACTCTGTACTGGTACTCTATATAGCCATGTTATTACCTCATACCCCTCCACATCCACTCTGTACTGGTACTCTATATAGCCATGTTATGACCTCATACCCCTCCACATCCACTCTGTACTGGTACTCTATATAGCCATGTTATGACCTCATACCCCTCCACATCCACTCTGTACTGGTACTCTATATAGCCATGTTATGACTCATACCCCTCCACATCCACTCTGTACTGGTACTCTATATAGCCATGTTATTACCTCATACCCCTCCACATCCACTCTGTACTGGTACTCTATATAGCCATGTTATGACCTCATACCCCTCCACATCCACTCTGTACTGGTACTCTATATAGCCATGTTATTACCTCATACCCTCCACATCCACTCTGTACTGGTACTCTATATAGCCATGTTAACCTCATACCCTCCACATCCACTCTGTACTGGTACTCTATATAGCCATGTTATGACCTCATACCCCTCCACATCCACTCTGTACTGGTACTCTATATAGCCATGTTATTACCTCATACCCCTCCACATCCACTCTGTACTGGTACTCTATATAGCCATGTTATTACCTCATACCCCTCCACATCCACTCTGTACTGGTACTCTATATAGCCATGTTATGACCTCATACCCCTCCACATCCACTCTGTACTGGTACTCTATATAGCCATGTTATTACCTCATACCCCTCCACATCCACTCTGTACTGGTACTCTATATAGCCATGTTATGACCTCATACCCCTCCACATCCACTCTGTACTGGTACTCTATATAGCCATGTTATGACCTCATACCCCTCCACATCCACTCTGTACTGGTACTCTATATAGCCATGTTATTACCTCATACCCCTCCACATCCACTCTGTACTGGTACTCTATATAGCCATGTTATGACCTCATACCCCTCCACATCCACTCTGTACTGGTACTCTATATAGCCATGTTATTACCTCATACCCCTCCACATCCACTCTGTACTGGTACTCTATATAGCCATGTTATTACCTCATACCCTCCACATCCACTCTGTACTGGTACTCTATATAGCCATGTTATTACCTCTAACCCCTCCACATCCACTCTGTACTGGTACTCTATATAGCCATGTTATGACCTCATACCCCTCCACATCCACTCTGTACTGGTACTCTATATAGCCATGTTATGACCTCATACCCCTCCACATCCACTCTGTACTGGTACTCTATATAGCCATGTTATACCTCATACCCTCCACATCCACTCTGTACTGGTACTCTATATAGCCATGTTATGACCTCATACCCCTCCACATCCACTCTGTACTGGTACTCTATATAGCCATGTTATTACCTCATACCCCTCCACATCCACTCTGTACTGGTACTCTATATAGCCATGTTATTACCTCATACCCCTCCACATCCACTCTGTACTGGTACTCTATATAGCCATGTTATTACCTCATACCCCTCCACATCCACTCTGTACTGGTACTCTATATAGCCATGTTATGACCTCATACCCTCCACATCCACTCTGTACTGGTACTCTATATAGCCATGTTATTACCTCATACCCCTCCACATCCACTCTGTACTGGTACTCTATATAGCCATGTTATGACCTCATACCCCTCCACATCCACTCTGTACTGGTACTCTATATAGCCATGTTATTACCTCATACCCCTCCACATCCACTCTGTACTGGTACTCTATATAGCATCCATGTTATTACTCTCATAGCCATGTTATTACCTCCACATCCACTCTGTACTGGTACTCTATATAGCCATGTTATGACCTCACACCCCTCCACATCCACTCTGTACTGGTACTCTATATAGCCATGTTATGACCTCATACCCCTCCACATCCACTCTGTACTGGTACTCTATATAGCCATGTTATACCTCATACCCTCCACATCCACTCTGTACTGGTACTCTATATAGCCATGTTATTACCTCATACCCTCCACATCCACTCTGTACTGGTACTCTATATAGCCATGTTATGACCTCATACCCCTCCACATCCACTCTGTACTGGTACTCTATATAGCCATGTTATTACCTCATACCCCTCCACATCCACTCTGTACTGGTACTCTATATAGCCATGTTATTACCTCATACCCTCCACATCCACTCTGTACTGGTACTCTATATAGCCATGTTATGACCTCACCCCTCCACATCCACTCTGTACTGGTACTCTATATAGCCATGTTATTACCTCATACCCCTCCACATCCACTCTGTACTGGTACTCTATATAGCCATGTTATGACCTCATACCCTCCACATCCACTCTGTACTGGTACTCTATATAGCCATGTTATGACCTCACACCCCTCCACATCCACTCTGTACTGGTACTCTATATAGCCATGTTATTACCTCATACCCCTCCACATCCACTCTGTACTGGTACTCTATATAGCCATGTTATTACCTCATACCCTCCACATTTCTGTACTGGTACTCTATATAGCCATGTTATGACCTCATACCCCTCCACATCCACTCTCTACTGGTACTCTATATAGCCATGTTATTACCTCATACCCCTCCACATCCACTCTGTACTGGTACTCTATATAGCCATGACCTCATACCCCTTCACATCCACTCTCTACTGGTACTCTATATAGCCATGTTATGACCTCATACCCCTCACATCCACTCTGTACTGGTACTCTATATAGCCATGTTATTACCTCATACCTCCACATCCACTCTGTACTGGTACTCTATATAGCCATGTTATGACCTCATACCCTCCACATCCACTCTGTACTGGTACTCTATATAGCCATGTTATTACCTCATACCCCTCCACATCCACTCTGTACTGGTACTCTATATAGCCATGTTATTACTCATACCTCCACATCCACTCTGTACTGGTACTCTATATAGCCATGTTATGACCTCATACCCCTCTACATCCACTCTCTACTGGTACTCTATATAGCCATGTTATTACCTCATACCCCTCCACATCCACTCTGTACTGGTACTCTATATAGCCATGTTATTACCTCATACCCCTCCACATCCACTCTGTACTGGTACTCTATATAGCCATGTTATTACCTCATACCCCTCCACATCCACTCTGTACTGGTACTCTATATAGCCATGTTATTACCTCATACCCCTCCACATCCACTCTGTACTGGTACTCTATATAGCCATGTTATTACCTCATACCCCTCCACATCCACTCTGTACTGGTACTCTATATAGCCATGTTATGACCTCATACCCCTCCACATCCACTCTGTACTGGTACTCTATATAGCCATGTTATTACCTCATACCCTCCACATCCACTCTGTACTGGTACTCTATATAGCCATGTTATGACCTCATACCCCTCCACATCCACTCTGTACTGGTACTCTATATAGCCATGTTATGACCTCATACCTCCACATCCACTCTGTACTGGTACTCTATATAGCCATGTTATGACCTCATACCCTCCACATCCACTCTGTACTGGTACTCTATATAGCCATGTTATTACCTCATGCCCCTCCACATCCACTCTGTACTGGTACTCTATATAGCCATGTTATTACCTCATACCTCCACATCCACTCTGTACTGGTACTCTATATAGCCATGTTATGACCTCATACCCCTCCACATCCACTCTGTACTGGTACTCTATATAGCCATGTTATGACTGGTACTCATAGCCATGTTATGACCTCCACATCCACTCTGTACTGGTACTCTATATAGCCATGTTATGACCTCACATCCACTCTGTACTGGTCCACATCCACTCTGTACTGGTACTCTATATAGCCATGTTATGACCTCATACCCCTCCACATCCACTCTGTACTGGTACTCTATATAGCCATGTTAGACTCTCATACCCTCCACATCCACTCTGTACTGGTACTCTATATAGCCATGTTATGACCTCATACCCCTCCACATCCACTCTGTACTGGTACTCTATATAGCCATGTTATTACCTCATACCCCTCCACATCCACTCTGTACTGGTACTCTATATAGCCATGTTATTGACCTCATACCCCTCCACATCCACTCTGTACTGGTACTCTATATAGCCATGTTATTACCTCATACCCCTCCACATCCACTCTGTACTGGTACTCTATATATAGCCATGTTATGACCTCATACCCCTCCACATCCACTCTGTACTGGTACTCTATATAGCCATGTTATGACCTCATACCCCTCCACATCCACTCTGTACTGGTACTCTATATAGCCATGTTATGACCTCATACCCCTCCACATCCACTCTGTACTGGTACTCTATATAGCCATGTTATGACCTCATACCCCTCCACATCCACTCTGTACTGGTACTCTATCTATATAGCCATGTTATTAGCCATGTTATTCTCATACCCTCCACATCCACTCTGTACTGGTACTCTATATAGCCATGTTATGACCTCATACCCCTCCACATCCACTCTGTACTGGTACTCTATATAGCCATGTTATGACCTCATACCCCTCCACATCCACTCTGTACTGGTACTCTATATAGCCATGTTATGACCTCATACCCCTCCACATCCACTCTGTACTGGTACTCTATATAGCCATGTTATGACCTCATACCCCTCCACATCCACTCTGTACTGGTACTCTATATAGCCATGTTATGACCTCATACCCCTCCACATCCACTCTGTACTGGTACTCTATATAGCCATGTTATGACCTCATACCCCTCCACATCCACTCTGTACTGGTACTCTATATAGCCATGTTTACCTCATACCTACCTGACCTCATACCCCACATCCACTCTGTACTGGTACTCTATATAGCCATGTTATGACCTCATACCCTCCACATCCACTCTGTACTGGTACTCTATATAGCCATATCTGACCTCATCCCCTCTACATCCACTCTGTACTGGTACTCTATATAGCCATGGTATGACCTCATACCCCTCCACATCCACTCTGTACTGGTACTCTATATAGCCATGTTATGACCTCATACCCCTCCACATCCACTCTGTACTGGTACTCTATATAGCCATGTTATGACCTCATACCCCTCCACATCCACTCTGTACTGGTACTCTATATAGCCATGTTATGACATCATACCCCTCCACATCCACTCTGTACTGGTACTCTATATAGCCATGTTATTACCTCATACCCCTCCACATCCACTCTGTACTGGTACTCTATATAGCCATGTTATGACCTCATACCCCTCCACATCCACTCTGTACTGGTACTCTATATAGCCATGTTATGACCTCATACCCCTCCACATCCACTCTGTACTGGTACTCTATATAGCCATGTTATGACCTCATACCCCTCCACATCCACTCTGTACTGGTACTCTATATAGCCATGTTATGACCTCATACCCCTCCACATCCACTCTGTACTGGTACTCTATATAGCCATGTTATGACCTCATACCCCTCCACATCCACTCTGTACTGGTACTCTATATAGCCATGTTATGACCTCATACCCCTCCACATCCACTCTGTACTGGTACTCTATATAGCCATGTTATGACCTCATACCCCTCCACATCCACTCTGTACTGGTACTCTATATAGCCATGTTATTACCTCATACCCCTCCACATCCACTCTGTACTGGTACTCTATATAGCCATGTTATGACCTCATACCCCTCCACATCCACTCTGTACTGGTACTCTATATAGCCATGTTATTACCTCATACCCCTCCACATCCACTCTGTACTGGTACTCTATATAGCCATGTTATGACCTCATACCCCTCCACATCCACTCTGTACTGGTACTCTATATAGCCATGTTATTACCTCATACCCCTCCACATCCACTCTGTACTGGTACTCTATATAGCCATGTTATGACCTCATACCCCTCCACATCCACTCTGTACTGGTACTCTATATAGCCATGTTATTACCTCATACCCCTCCACATCCACTCTGTACTGGTACTCTATATAGCCATGTTATGACCTCATACCCCTCCACATCCACTCTGTACTGGTACTCTATATAGCCATGTTATGACCTCATACCCCTCCACATCCACTCTGTACTGGTACTCTATATAGCCATGTTATTACCTCATACCCCTCCACATCCACTCTGTACTGGTACTCTATATAGCCATGTTATACCTCATACCCCTCCACATCCACTCTGTACTGGTACTCTATATAGCCATGTTATGACCTCATACCCTCCACATCCACTCTGTACTGGTACTCTATATAGCCATGTTATTACCTCATACCCCTCCACATCCACTCTGTACTGGTACTCTATATAGCCATGTTATGACCTCATACCCCTCCACATCCACTCTGTACTGGTACTCTATATAGCCATGTTATTACCTCATACCTCCACATCCACTCTGTACTGGTACTCTATATAGCCATGTTATGACCTCATACCCCTCCACATCCACTCTGTACTGGTACTCTATATAGCCATGTTATTACCTCATACCCCTCCACATCCACTCTGTACTGGTACTCTATATAGCCATGTTATGACCTCATACCCCTCCACATCCACTCTGTACTGGTACTCTATATAGCCATGTTATTACCTCATACCCCTCCACATCCACTCTGTACTGGTACTCTATATAGCCATGTTATTACCTCATACCCCTCCACATCCACTCTGTACTGGTACTCTATATAGCCATGTTATTACCTCATACCCCTCCACATCCACTCTGTACTGGTACTCTATATAGCCATGTTATGACCTCATACCCCTCCACATCCACTCTGTACTGGTACTCTATATAGCCATGTTATTACCTCATACCCTCCACATCCACTCTGTACTGGTACTCTATATAGCCATGTTATGACCTCGTACCCCTCCACATCCACTCTGTACTGGTACTCTATATAGCCATGTTATTACCTCATACCCCTCCACATCCACTCTGTACTGGTACTCTATATAGCCATGTTATGACCTCATACCCCTCCACATCCACTCTGTACTGGTACTCTATATAGCCATGTTATGACCTCATACCCCTCCACATCCACTCTGTACTGGTACTCTATATAGCCATGTTATTACCTCATACCCCTCCACATCCACTCTGTACTGGTACTCTATATAGCCATGTTATGACCTCATACCCCTCCACATCCACTCTGTACTGGTACTAGGTACCTCTATATAGCCATGTTATTACCTCATACCCCTCCACATCCACTCTGTACTGGTACTCTATATAGCCATGTTATGACTCATACCCCTCCACATCCACTCTGTACTGGTACTCTATATAGCCATGTTATTACCTCATACCCCTCCACATCCACTCTGTACTGGTACTCTATATAGCCATGTTATTACCTCATACCCTCCACATCCACTCTGTACTGGTACTCTATATAGCCATGTTATGACCTCATACCCCTCCACATCCACTCTGTACTGGTACTCTATATAGCCATGTTATGACCTCACACCCCTCCACATCCACTCTGTACTGGTACTCTATATAGCCATGTTATGACCTCATACCCCTCCACATCCACTCTGTACTGGTACTCTATATAGCCATGTTATTACCTCATACCCCTCCACATCCACTCTGTACTGGTACTCTATATAGCCATGTTATTACCTCATACCCCTCCACATCCACTCTGTACTGGTACTCTATATAGCCATGTTATTACCTCATACCCCTCCACATCCACTCTGTACTGGTACTCTATATAGCCATGTTATGACCTCATACCCCTCCACATCCACTCTGTACTGGTACTCTATATAGCCATGTTATTACCTCATACCCCTCCACATCCACTCTGTACTGGTACTCTATATAGCCATGTTATTACCTCATACCCCTCCACATCCACTCTGTACTGGTACTCTATATAGCCATGTTATGACCTCATACCCCTCCACATCCACTCTGTACTGGTACTCTATATAGCCATGTTATTACCTCATACCCCTCCACATCCACTCTGTACTGGTACTCTATATAGCCATGTTATGACCTCATACCCCTCCACATCCACTCTGTACTGGTACTCTATATAGCCATGTTATGACCTCATACCCCTCCACATCCACTCTGTACTGGTACTCTATATAGCCATGTTATGACCTCATACCCCTCCACATCCACTCTGTACTGGTACTCTATATAGCCATGTTATTACCTCATACCCTCCACATCCACTCTGTACTGGTACTCTATATAGCCATGTTATACCTCATACCCTCCACATCCACTCTGTACTGGTACTCTATATAGCCATGTTATGACCTCATACCCCTCCACATCCACTCTGTACTGGTACTCTATATAGCCATGTTATGACCTCACACCCCTCCACATCCACTCTGTACTGGTACTCTATATAGCCATGTTATGACCTCATACCCCTCCACATCCACTCTGTACTGGTACTCTATATAGCCATGTTATGACCTCATACCCCTCCACATCCACTCTGTACTGGTACTCTATATAGCCATGTTATGACCTCATACCCCTCCACATCCACTCTGTACTGGTACTCTATATAGCCATGTTATGACCTCATACCCCTCCACATCCACTCTGTACTGGTACTCTATATAGCCATGTTATGTTTACTCTTTAATGTAATTCTGTATTCACTGTGTATTTATTCCTAGTATCACTATTTCTATTTTGCATCTTCATTGTTTTTATTTTTTTGAAACTCTGCATTGTTGGAAAAGGACCCATACGTAAGCATTTCAGTCTACACATTTTGTTAACCAAACATCGATTTGATTGAATATATGCCTGACACCCCTTGATAGTATTTATAGTAACAATACCAAACTACTACCTATATTGACTCAGGCTGACTGTCTGAAAGGTACTCTAAATAATGCCTCAGTGTTGACAGGAAGGCCCTATTCTGAGCTTTCTTCAAACAGCCAGCCACATGAGCAGAGACGCTCGGCCTTACCGGGTGGACATCCACAGTGACTACGGACCAATAAATCCTGAGGCCTTTCAAACCCCAGCAAATGGCAAGGGCATAAATCTCCTAATGTATACGCGGGCTTTGACACAGAGAGGCCGACGACGATTTATTTAGTTAACTGTTGCAGCTGCGGAGACGTATGCTTCCTGAGTCAAACACGGGCACTGTTTGGATTTGGACTGTTTCAGATTTAATTGAGGGTGATAATCATATTTGCACTAAATATTCAAAGGCATATACAAAACTCACAGAGCAGATAAGGGTAGCGCTCCCTTGACTTTCAGTCAATTATCATTTATATAACATTTATATATATATATATATATATATATATATATATATATATATATATCATTAATATATATTTATATATTTATGTATATTCCTCTGCCAGCAGGAAGCATGTCAGTCACTTTTATAATACAATATATAGAGATACTGCATTATTCTTCTCTGAGTGCCTGGCTACTTCTCTACCCCATGCTGAGAGAAAATAAGGGGCTTCGCCTCGCTATCCTCCACAAGAGACCGGCTCCCGAAGCTATTGTTCCTTCTCTAGCCCATCTTAATAAGGTTCCTTTGATTCCATATGAACAGAAAGGGACCCAGTTGTGGGTGTGTTACTCCTAATGCACCCTCCAGAGGCTCTTAGTATTGATCCATTCCTCTCAGAAGCCGCACTGCTTGATCCACAGCACAGTGTGGGTTATTATGAGATAATCAGCCAAGCAACAAACTCTAAAGGAACCGGTTGTTCTGTATTGCATTGTCGAGCAAAATCGTCGAAGCAAGGTCGTCGAGGAAGGTCGTCGAGCAAAATCGTCGAAGCAAGGTCGTCGAGGAAGGTCGTCGAGGAAGGTCGTCGAGCAAAATCGTCGAAGCAAGGTCGTCGAGGAAGGTCGTCGAGCAAGGTCGTCGAGGAAGGTCGTCGAGCAAAATCGTCGAACAAAATCGTCGAAGCAAGGTCGTCGAGGAAGGTCGTCGAGCAAAATCGTCAAAGCAAGGTCGTCGAGGAAGGTCGTCGAGCAAAATCGTCGAACAAAATCGTCGAAGCAAGGTCGTCGAGCACCTGGCGGCTAGCTAATATCATGCTAGATGTAAGACATGCAGCCAATTGACATTTGTAGAACAGGAGCGCTGCTGAGGGTTTGGCATTAGAAATGCCTAAAGGATTTATATCCTGTCTATATATTTAGACCACCTCTGTGACTACAGTCATCCAGAAGAGATCTT
>NC_088398.1:80146916-80249416 GCF_034236695.1 Oncorhynchus nerka
GAGAAGCCAAAGATAAAGTACTGTAGGTGAAGGGAGTCAGATCCCCCGGTCCCAGTTCTGAGTCTGGCTGGCATGCAGGATCAGAGGTGGCTATAGGGGGGTCTTGACGTACTGGTCCCCGGACCAGCTATCCTACCAGGCATCATGCATCATCCATTAAACCTCAGGAACTAGAGACCTGTTCTGAACCACTCAGCACAGCACAGCTTGTTAGCCAGGCCTCTATCTTAGTGATTGGCTTATTTATTCACCAGTGTGTGCAAACTTTGTAGACTCACGCACATGCACAGAGTCGATATAATTGTTCCTTGTCCATTAAGCGTGTTGTGAGTCTCCAGAACTCACTATGGTAAGCACACACACACGCTCCAACCATAACAGCTTGCTTTCAACTTTCAGCTCCTAGTAACAAAGCCTTCACAAGGACAGCTAGCCAGGGGAACATATGAATAAGTGACATTTACATTTTAGTCACTTAGCAGACACTTTTACATAGAGCCACTACAGTAGTGAGTCATTTAACAGACGCTGTTATCCGGAGCCACTACAGTAGTGAGTCATTTAGCAGACTCTCTTATCCAGAGAGACTTACAGTAGTGAGTCATTTAGCAAACACTCTGATCCAAAGAGACTGACAGTAGTGAGTCATTTAGCAAACACTCTGATCCAGAGAGACTTACAGTAGTGAGTCACTTAGCAAACACTCTGATCCAGAGCCACTACAGTAGTGAGTCATTTAACAGACTCTCTGATCCAGAGAGACTTACAGTAGTGAGTCATTTAACAGACTCTCCTATCCAGAGAGACTTACAGTAGTGAGTCATTTAACAGACTCTCTGATCCAGAGCCACTACAGTAGTGAGTCACTTAGCAAACACTCTGATCCAGAGAGACTTACAGTATTGAGTCACTTAGCAAACACTCTGATCCAGAGCCACTACAGTAGTGAGTCATTTAGCAGACTCTCTGATCCAGAGAGACTTACAGTAGTGAGTCATTTAACAGACTCTCTGGTGTAACAAACACAAAGACAGGAACAATCACCCACAAACCCCAACACCAAACAGGCTACCTAAATATGGTTCCCAATCAGAGACAATGACTAACACCTGCCTCTGATTGAGAACCATATCAGGCCAAACACAGAAACAGACAAACTAGACACACAACATAGAATGCCCACTCAGATCACACCCTGACCAAACAAAACATAGAAACATACAAAGCAAACTATGATCAGGGTGTGACACTAACAGAATGGTGTAGAGACACCACAGTGCATTCTGCCGTCATGTTTTCTCTTCTCACACACACACACACACGCACACACACACACACGCACACATGCGCACACACGCGCACACGCGCACACGCGCACACACGCACACACACACACACACAGTGCATTTTTCTCTTCTCAGAAGTAAAAAGTAGAGAGATCCGGCTTCATTCGCGTGGCCTTTGCGAATCACAATGTTTCAGTGATTATTTTCCAAGGGGTATTTTCCGGTAGAATGTAATAGCCGACATATTTTTTAACCTCTGTTTAATCAGCAGGGATAAGGAACGATCACTTCCGTCCCTGGAACCTAGCTGCTCTCCCAGCCAGTGTGATGTTTATTTATACAACGTCTCAGACTCCCCAGTTTATTTTATCAGACTGATAGAAATTCCAGTATCGGACCCAATTCAGGAGGTACGATGGGCTTATCTGGCCCTTTTCTCTAAGCAGATGTGTATAGGAGAGAGAGGTAGATGAAGTATGAGGGGTACGGGGGTTGAGGGGTGGTATGAGGGTTACAGGGGTACGGGGGTTGAGGGTGGTGTGAGGGGTACGGGGGTTGAGGGGTGGTATGAGGGGTACGGTGGTTGAGGGGTAGTATGAGGGGTACGGGGGTTGAGGGGTGGTATGAGGGGTACGGGGGTTGAGGGGTGGTATGAGGGTTACAGGGGTAAGGGGGTTGAGTGGTGTTATGAGGGGTACGGGGGTTGAGGGTGGTATGAGGGTAGTGAGAACTAACAGGACTGACTGAAGTGGGCCCTGTAGTGAGAACTAACAGGATTAACTGAAGTGGGCCCGATAATGAGCATCAACAGAAATGACTGAAGTGGGCCCGGTAGTGAGAACTAACAGGACTGACTGAAGTGGGCCCTGTAGTGAGAACTAACAGGACTGACTGAAGTGGGCCCTGTAGTGAGAACTAACAAGACTGACTGAAGTGGGCCCGGTAGTGAGAACTAACAGGACTGACTGAGGTGGGCCCGGTAGTGAGAACTAACATGACTGACTGAAGTGGGCCCGGTAGTGAGAACTAACAGGACTGACTGAAGTGGGCCCGGTAGTGAGAACTAACAGGACTGACTGAGGTGGGCTCGGTAGTGAGAACTAACAGGACTGACTGAAGTGGGCCCGGTAGTGAGAACTAACATGACTGACTGAGGTGGGCCCGGTAGTGAGAACTAACATGACTGACTGAGGTGGGCCCGGTAGTGAGAACTAACAGGACTGACTGAAGTGGGCCAGGTAGTGAGCACTAACAGGACTGACTGAAGTGGGCCCTGTAGTGAGAACTAACAGGACTGACTGAAGTGGGCCCCGGTAGTGGGGAACTAACAGGACTGACTGAAGTGGGCCCCGGTAGTGGGGAACTAACAGGACTGACTGAAGTGGGCCCAGTAGTGAGAACTAACAGGACTGACTAACGAACAGATGTGATATAAATGAACAGTGGTAACCAGGAACCCTTAACACTAGAACTAACAAGACAGTCATTTGGACCATTTTAACTTTTGTCAAAAAACAAACTTAATTTCAATGAAAAGCTTGAACCCACCTGTTCCTGTAATTTACTGTTTTAGTTGTGGGTGGAATGCTGCTAACAATTGTGATGACCTTTGTGCAAAAGAAGGAAGTGAAGTTTCCTCCCTCGCAAATGGAAACTCTCAGCCCCCATCTCTTCCTTTGTTTCCATCCTTGTTCATCACTGCCAAAAAGTCAAATGTTCATTTTTTATTACGACATAGTCAATTTTGACTTTCTGTCTGTGGAATCAAGTGGAAACCATTTATCATCCTCACACACAGGCTTGAACATCACCGCACAAGTTTAAGCACTGCCTTCGCCTTTTGTCTTGAATTCGTCCCAATAATCAATAACGGAAACCCCAAACCAGGAACTACCACTGCTTGAAATAACACACTGTGAGCTTTGACAGATTCTGGCCGTTTCATCTGTCCATGAGAGTTGACATGCTTATGTTCCCCTGCCTTACCACGGTACACCCACATGTACTCTATTTTACATAACAATGTTATGTAATATAATAAAATAGAAAGGACATTTTCCCCAAATGGCTATTGCTGATCGTCACCAGTAGCCTACTCACACGAGAAACGCGTGGAGCCGTGGTTATTCTAGGAAAAAGTTTAACATTTTAAACAGAGACCGTCCACCCTATTTATTTGGGGAAAATCTAGGCCTCTTTGGGCTAGGGGGCAGTATGTTGACGTCCGGATGGAAAGCGTGCCCAAAGTAAACTGCCTGTTACTCAGGTCCAGAAGCACTCTAAAGTTTAGAAAACTGTTCACATGATGTCTGTGAGTATAACAGAACTGATATGGCAGGCGAAACCCTATTGACAAACCATCCAAAAAACAATAATTTTCAGCCTACCACTGTTTCCAATGGCTGTCATGTTTATTATGAGGTGAAGTCCTCCCAGGTTGCAGTTCCTAGGGTTTCCACTAGATGTCAACAGTCTTTAGAAAGAGTTCCAGGCTTGTTTTGTAAAAATTTGCTAGAATTTGTCGTTTCTCTAAGTGGCTTCCATTTTGGCTGTAGTGTTTTCATGCGCATGGATGAGAGTGTGTTCTTTGTTGTTTATCTCTGGTAAAGACAATAACGATTCTCCGTCTTTAAATTTGATCATTTATTTACGTATTACGGTACCTGAGGTTAGATTATAAACGTTGTTTGACTTGTTTGGAGAAGTTTATTGGTAATTTACAGGATTCATTTTGTATGCATTTGATGGAGGGAAACTGGGTGGATTATTGACTGAAGCACGCCAGCTAAGTTTTTGGGGATATAAAGAAGGAATTTATTGAACAAGAGGACCATTTGTGATGTAGCTGGGACCTTTTGGAGTGCCAACAGAAGAAGATCTTCAAAGGTAAGGCATTTATTATATCGCTATTTCTGACTTTCGTGGCGCACTGCCTGGTTGAAATTTTTCATGCTTTTGTCTGCGGGATGCTGTCCTCAGATAATCGCATGGTGTGCTTTTGCTGTGAAGGCTTTTTGAAATCTGACACAGCGGCTGGATTAAGAAGAAGTTAAGGTTTATTTTGATGTATGACACTTGTATTTTCATGAATGTTAAATATTTCTATTTCTATCATTTGAATTTGGCACTCTGCAATTTCATCGGATGTTGTCGAGCTGGGTCGCTAGCGGAACGCCTGCGCCAGACAGGTTAAAAACGTTTTCCGATAGGGTATAGTGATTAACATGTCTGGCATGCAGCGACATTTGAAGGATGATATGGAGGAAGTGATATTTCGTAAGCACCATTCCCTTCATTGTCAATGTACGCTGTTCATCGGTCTCGTCATTCTCAATTTGAAAATACATTATATTGTCACCCATTAGACCATTAAATGGTCACCCATCAGACAATTATATTATCAATTTCATGACTAGAAGCTCAAAAGACGAAAACGTCATTTTTTTTTTTGTAAATTGAAATTTGCTATCGTAAATGTTAGCAACACCTCCGCCTTTGCGGGATGCACGGGGGATATGGTCACTAGTGTAGCCAGGAGGTGAGGCCTCATTTAAAACAGTAAATTCATCAGGCTTAAGCCATGTTTCAGTCAGGTCAATCACATCAAGATTATGATCAGTGATTAGTTCATTGACTATAATTGCCTTTGAAGTAAGGGATCTAATATTAAATAGCCCTATTTTGAGATGTGAGTTATCATGATCTCTTTCAGTAATGACAGGAATGGAGGTGGTCTTTATCCTAGTGAGATTGCTAAGGCGAACACCGCCATGTTTAGTTTTGCCCAACCTAGGTCGAGGCACAGACACGGTCTCAATGGTGATAGCTGAGCTGACTACACTGACTGTGCTAGTGGCAGACTCCACTATGCTGGCAGGCTGGCTAACAGGCCAATTATCTACAAATTCTATCTTTTGGGAGGGGCAGAAAACAGTTTTCAACCAGCGATTGAGTTGTGAGACTCTGCTGTACAGCTCATCACTCCCCCTAACTGGGAGGGGGCCAGAGACAATTACTCGATGCCGACACATCTTTCTAGCTGATATGCACGCAGAAGCTATGTTGCGCTTGGTGATCTCTGACTGTTTCATCCTAACATCGTTGGTGCCGACGTGGATAACAATATCTCTATACTCTCTACACTCGCCAGTTTTAGCTTTAGCCAGCACCATCTTCAGATTAGCCTTAACGTCGGTAGCCCTGCCCCCGGGTAAACAGTGTATGATCGCTGGATGATTCGTTTTAAGTCTAATACTGCGGGTAATGGATTCGCCAATGACTAGAGTTTTCATTTTGTCAGAGCTAATGGTGGGAATCTTCGGCGTCTCAGACCCCGTAACGGGAGGAGTAGAGACCAGAGAAGACTCGGCCTCTGACTCCGACCCGCTGCTTAATGGGGAAAACCGGTTGAAAGTTTCTGTCGGCTGAATGAGCGACACCGGTTGAGCGTTCCTACAGCATTTCCTTCCAGAAACCGTGAAAAAGTTGTCCGGCTGCGGGGACTGTGCCAGGGGATTTATACTACTATCTGTACTTACTGGTGGCACAGACGCTGCTTCATCCTTTCCTACACTGAAATTACCCTTGCCTAACGATTGCGTCTGAAGCTGGGCTTGTAGCACAGCTATCCTCGCCGTAAGGCGAGTACAGCGACTGCAATTAGAAGGCATCATGTTAATGTTACTACTTAGCTTCGGCTGTTGGAGGTCCTGACGAATCGTGTCCAGATAAAGTGTCCGGAGTGAAAAAGTTGAGGAAAAAATAAATAAATATATGAACGGTAATTATAAAGGGAAAACCGTAAAGTTGTCAGGTAGCAAAATAGGTTGGCAACAAAACGCACAGCAACTCGAAAACAAGCCTGCAAGTTGTGACCGGAAATGACGTCACCCATCAGACTATTATATTATATTGTCACCCATCAGACTATTATATTATATTATATTGTCACCCATCAGACTATTATATTATATTATATTGTCACCCATCAGACTAATATATTATATTATCACTCATCAGACTAATATATCAGGTTGTCACCCATCAGACTATTATATTACATTATATTGTCACCATTCAGACTAATATATTATATTGTCACCCATCAGACTATTATATTACATTATATTGTCACCATTCAGACTAATATATTATATTATATTGTCACCCATCAGACTATTATATTATATTATATTGTCACCCATCAGACTAATAAGGCGAGTACAGCGACTGCAATTAGAAGGCATCATGTTAATGTTACTACTTAGCTTCGGCTGTTGGAGGTCCTGACGAATCGTGTCCAGATAAAGCGTCCGGAGTGAAAAAGTTGAGGAAAAAATAAATAAATATATGAACGGTAATTATAAAGGGAAAACCGTAAAGTTGTCAGGTAGCAAAATAGGTTGGCAACAAAACGCACAGCAACTCGAAAACAAGCCTGCAAGTTGTGACCGGAAATGACGTCACCCATCAGACTAATATATTACATTGTCACCCATCAGACTATTATATTATATTGTCACCCATCAGACTATTATATTATATTGTCACCCATCAGACTATTATATTATATTATATTGTCACCCATCACACTATTATATTATATTGTCACCCATCAGACTATTATATTATATTGTCACCCATTAGGCTATTATATTATATTGTTACCCATCAGACTATTATATTACATTATATTGTCACCCATCAGACTAATATATTATATTGTCACCCATCAGACTATTATATTATATTGTCACCCATCAGACTATTACATTATATTATATTGTCACCCATCAGACTATTATATTATATTATATTGTCACCCATCAGACTATTATATTATATTATATTGTCACCCATCAGACTATTATATTATAGTGTCACCCATCAGACTATTATATTATATTATATTGTCACCCATCAGACTATTATATTATATTATATTGTCACCCATCAGACTATTATATTATATTATATTGTCACCCATCAGACTATTATATTATATTGTCACCCATCAGACTATTATATTATATTATATTGTCACCCATCAGACTAATATATTACATTATATTGTCACCCATCAGACTATTATATTATATTATATTGTCACCCATCAGACTGTTCTATTATATTATATTGTCACCCATCAGACTATTATATTATATTGTCACCCATCAGACTATTATATTATATTATATTGTCACCCATCAGACTAATATATTACATTATATTGTCACCCATCAGACTATTATATTATATTATATTGTCACCCATCAGACTATTGTATTATATTGTCACCAATCAGACTATTATATTATATTATATTGTCACCCATCAGACTATTATATTATATTGTCACCCATCAGACTATTATATTATATTGTCACCAATCAGACTATTATATTATAATATATTGTCACCCATCAGACTATTATATTATATTATATTGTCACCCATCAGACTATTATATTATATTATATTGTCACCAATCAGACTATTGTATTATATTATATTGTCACCCATCAGATTAGTGTATTATATTGTCACCCATCAGACTATTATATTATATTATATTGTCACCAATCAGACTATTGTATTATATTATATTGTCACCAATCAGACTATTATATTATATTGTCACCCATCAGACTATTATATTATATTGTCACCCATCAGACTATTATATTATATTGTCACCCATGAGACTATTATATTATATTGTCACCCATCAGACTATTATATTATATTGTCACCCATCAGACTATTATATTATATTGTCACCCATCAGACTAATATATTATATTATATTGTCACCCATCAGACTATTATATTATATTGTCACCCATCAGACTATTATATTATATTATATTGTCACCCATCAGACTGTTATATTATATTATATTGTCACCCATCAGACTAATATATTATTTTATATTGTCACCCATCACACTATTATATTATATTATATTGTCACCCATCAGACTAATATATTATATTATATTTTCACCAATCAGACTAATGTATTATATTATATTGTCACCCATCAGATTAGTGTATTATATTGTCACCCATCAGACTATTATATTATATTATATTGTCACCAATCATATTATATTGTCACCAATCAGACTATTATATTATATTGTAACCCATCAGACTAATATATTACATTATATTGTCACCCATCAGACTAATATATTACATTATATTGTCACCCATCAGACTATTATATTATATTGTCACCCATCAGACTAATATATTATATTATATTGTCACCCATCAGACTATTATATTATATTATATTGTCACCCATCAGACTATTATATTATATTATAGTGTCAGCCATCAGACTAATATATTATATTATATTGTCACCCATCAGACTGTAATATTATATTGTCACCCATCAGACTATTATATTATATTATATTGTCACCCATCAGACTATTATATTATATTATAGTGTCACCCATCAGACTAATATATTATATTATATTGTCACCCATCAGACTGTTATATTATATTGTCACCCATCAGACTAATATATTATATTGTCACCCATCAGACTAATATATTATTGTAACGGCGTTCTTCGTTTGTGGAAGAAAGAGAGTCGGACCGAAATGCAGCGTGTAGGTTACTCATGACTTTAATGAAAGAATACGTAACGATACATGAAAATACTGAGAGTACAAAACAACAAACGGAACGTGAAACTAATTACAGCCTATCTGGTGACTACAACACAGAGACAGGACAATCACCCACGAAATACAACGTGAACACAGGCTACCTAAATACGGTTCCCAATCCGAGACAACGAGAAGCACCTGACTCTAATTGAGAACAGCCTCAGGCAGCCAAGCCTAACTAGACACACCCCTAATCAACACAATCCCAATTACTACAAACCCCAATACGAAACACAACATATAAACCCATGTCACACCCTGGCTTACCCAAACATATACCAAAAACACAAAATATAATGACCAAGGCGTGACAGAACCCCCCCCCCTAAGGTGCGGACTCCGGGACGCACCTCAAGAGCATAGGGAGGGTCCGGGTGGGCGTCTGTCCATGGTGGCGGTTCTGGCTCGGGACGTGGACCCCACTCCATGAATGTCCTAGTTCCTCCCCTTCGCGTCCTGGGATAATCCACCTTCTCCGCCGACCATGGCCTAATAGTCCTCACCCAGATCCCCACATAACTGAGGAGCCGCTCGTAACAGAGGGGCAGCTCGGGACAGAGGGGCAGCTCGGGACAGAGGGGCAGCTCGGGACAGAGGGGCAGCTCGGAACAGAGGCAGCTCGTGACCGAGGGGATGCCCTGGACCGATGGGATGCCCGGGACCGAGGGGAAGCCCGGGACCGAGGGGAAGCCCGGGACCGAGGGGAAGCCCGGGACTGTGAGGAATCCCAGTACTGAGATGAAGCTCAGTACTGAGATGAAGCTCAGACAGGTAGTAGGCTCCGGTAAATCCTGGCTGGCTGGCGGAACTGGAAGATTCTGGTTGTCTGGCAGATCTGGAAGAGACTGGTTGTCTGGCAGATCTGGAAGAGACTGGTTGTCGGGCAGATCTGGAAGAGACTGGTTGTCGGGCAGATCTGGAAGAGACTGGTTGTCTGGCAGATCTGGAAGAGACTGGTTGTCTGGCAGATCTGGAAGAGACTGGTTGTCGGGCAGATCTGGAAGAGACTGGTTGTCGGGCAGATCTGGAAGAGACTGGTTGTCTGGCAGATCTGGAAGAGACTGGTTGTCTGGCAGATCTGGAAGAGACTGGTTGTCTGGCAGATCTGGAAGAGACTGGTTGTCTGGCAGATCTGGAAGAGACTGGTTGTCTGGCACTTCTGGCGGATCCTGGCAGACTGGCGGCGCTGGGCAGACTGGCGACGCTGGGCAGACTGGGAGCATTGGCGGCGCTGGGCAGACGGGGAGCACTGGCGGCGCTGGGCAGACTGGGAGCACTGGCGGCGCTGGGCAGACTGGGAGCACTGGCGGCGCTGGGCAGACTGGGAGCACTGGCGGCACTGGGCAGACTGGGGACGCTGGGCAGACTGGCGACGCTGGGCAGACGGGGAGCACTGGCGGAGCTGGGCAGACTGGCGACGCTGGGCAGACTGGCGGCGCTGGGCAGACTGGGAGCACTGACTGCTTCATGCAGCCTGACAGCTCTGGCTGCTTCATGCAGACTGACAGCTCTGGCTGCTTCATGCCGACTGACAGCACTTGGCAGACTGACAGCTCTCTGCAGACTGGTAGCTCAGGCTGCTCCGAACAGGCAGGAGGCTCCGGCAGCGCAGGAGAGGAGACAGGCTCTGGCTGCGCTGAACAGGCGGGAGACTCCAACAGCGTAGGAGGGAAGGAAGGCTCTGGCTGTGATGAACAGGCGGGAGACTCCGACAGCGTAGGAGGGAAGGAAGGCTCTGGCTGTGATGAACAGGCGAGGCGCACTGAAGGCCTGGTGCGTGGTGCTGGAACTGGAGCTACAGGATCGAGGACACGGGGAGCTGCTACCGGAGGACTGGTGTGTGAAGGTGGCTCTGGATAGACCGGAACGTGCAGGCGCACTGGAGCTCTTAAGCACCGAGCCTGCCCAAGCTTACCTGGCTCGATGCCCACTCTAGCCCGGCCAATACGAAGGGCTGGTATGTACCGCACCGAGCTATGCACCTGCACTGGAAACACCGTGCGCTCCATAGCATAACACGGTGCCTGCCCGGTCTCTCTAGCCCACCGGAAAACACAGGGAGTTTGCGCAGGTCTCCTACCTGGCATAAACATACTCCCTTCTAGCCCCCTCCCAATAATTTTTTTGGGATGCTTTACCAGCTTCCTTGCCAACCGTGTTCCCTCGTATCGTCGGCTCCTATCTCCGGCTGCCTCTGCTTCTTCCTTGGAACGGCGATATTCTCCCGGCTGCGCCCAGGGTCCTTTTCCGTTTAATATCCTCTCCCAAGACCAGAAGTCCCTATATTGCTGCTCCTCGCAATTAACGGGGAGAGTAGGCTCAGGTCTGACTCCTGACTCAGCCACTCTCTCTCTGCGCTCTCCCCCGTTACTTTCGGTTTTCGCTCTGCGTCGCCGTGTTTTCCTTTTTGACTCCATTAGCCTGTAGCCCTCTTCGCACTGCTGAAGCGAATCCCAGGCGGGCTCCTGCACTCTCTCCGGGTCGTCCGCCCACCTGTCGATTTCTTCCCACGTCGTATAATCCTTGCCATTGCTGTCCATAACGTCCTCCCTTCGCTGTTCAAGCTGTCGCTGCCTGTAACCACGCCACTCGGTCCGTTTACGGTGGGTGATTCTGTAACGGCGTTCTTCGTTTGTGGAAGAAAGAGAGTCGGACCGAAATGCAGCATGTAGGTTACTCATGACTTTAATGAAAGAATACGTAACGATACATGAAAATACTGAGAGTACAAAACAACAAACGGAACGTGAAACTAATTACAGCCTATTTTTTTTTTTTTTTTTTTTTTTTATAAAAATAATTTATTATCTTCAATACCATTCATTCTTTACAACTCATAATTTACATACATACACAAATAATGGTATTTTAAATAAACTAATTAAACTAAAACATAAACCACAAACAAAACCTCAGGGGAGCATCTTCCCTCCCCGTTACCCTACAAAATACCTCTCCCTATCTCCCCGTCCCTAATCTATCCTCTTACAAATCTAAATGACACCCAGCCCTAAACCCCCCTTCCACCTCTCCCGAGCAGCATGCTGCCCCCACTTCCTCTCCTCCCTCTTCATCCTCCCCCTCAAATCTCCTTCCACCCTCCTCACTATCCCTTCCACCCCCAATCTTTCCCTGTCTTCACCATGTTCTGCCTTGCTTCCCACAGCCCCGTTTAAAGAGACTCATGAGAAGCCAGAGCAGAAACCTGTCCCTATCCATCCCTCTCGCTCTCCCTACACCCCTCTCTAACCTGGCCCACGTCAATACAAAATCCCCTTTACCAAACCTAACAACACCCGTGCCCTAGCCCATACTACTCCGGCAAAGGCACAGTCCCAAAAGACATGGCGCACAGTCTCCTCCCTGCCACAAGAGGATCTTAGACAGGTGGGGGATTGCACCAAATTATACCGGTACAAGATGGAACGTACCGGCAAACACTTATGAAGGCTCAACCAATTCAGGTCCTTGAGCCTGTTATCCAGACCCCGCGCCTGCACTCCCTCCCAGACCACTTCCGAGATGCCCACTACAGGCGCCGGACTCCCTGCCTTTCTGACCTCCTCGTACAGGTGCCTGTGATCTAAACCTACTCGGGCAACTTCAACCTCAGGGTGCGCACGCAGCCACTTGGCCGCATGACCAAAGTGCCACGGCAGCTGTTCCGCCCGAGGACCCGTGTTAGACCACACCATTATGCTTCTCGCCTGATACGAGAAAAACACCCGCAGGAGGTAACCGGACGGGTGTATCACTGGCTGAGCAAGCTCCGTTAACAAGAAGGAAACAAAAATTGAGTCCAGCTTGAGGGGGAAATGTGGTACCCCCTACCTCCCTCCCGATGGGACAGATCATGCGTGCCCTGGCGACCCACTCGCACCTGCCACTCCACATAAACTGAAACACAAGCCTCACTAGAGGCCTCCTCAGACAAGCCGGCAATGGGTAGATGTATGCCAAATACAAAAGAGACGGCAACACATCCACCTTTAGGACCAGGACTTTGCCCATAAAAGACAAATACCTAGCTTTCCACATTGCTAGCTTCCTCTGTACCACTGCGATACGCATGTTCCAGTTTAGCGTCGCTGAGCCGGAGGTCTCAAAATGGACCCCGAGAATCCTCAGGGCCCCCTCACAGAGAGATAACCCCCCAGGCACATCCGTTCTACCGCGCCATCTTCCGAAAAACTTGACTGAAGACTTTGCATGGTTCAGAACTGCTCCCGACGCTCGGGTGAAATCCCCAAAGATGGCAAGGGACCTTGTCAGGCACGAGTCCTTGCACAACAGCAAGGAAGTGTCGTCGGCGTACTGCGTCATCTTAACACGCAGCCCACCACTTCCAGGGATCAGCAAACCTTCCACCCCTGTGTCTGCCCTAATGGCAGCCCCCAGAGGCTCCATGTACAGAACGAAGAGGAGAGCCGAGAGTGGGCACCCTGCCTGACCCCAGACGAGAGGTCAAAAACATCACCCAAGTGACTATTTACACTAACTCGGCACCCCGCTCCGACATATAATGTACGAATCCATCCTATAAACTTCTCCCCAAATCCTAATCGACCTAACACTCTGAATAAAAGGATCTATTCACGCGATCGAAGGCTTTCGCCTGATCTAGCGCTGCTACCATTAAAGGCAGACCTCTATCTTCAACCCAAGCGATGGAGTCCCTGATTAACTGTAGGTTCCATCGAATAGAGCGGCCCTCTACCCCGCACGTCTGATCCTCATGAACGACGTAGGGAAGGGCTGTGCGCAACCGGTCTGCTAAAACCTTTGCAAGAAGCTTGTAATCTACACACAGCATGGTCAACGGCCGCCAGTTGCCAAGGTCTGTTACTTCCCCCTTCTTATATAAAAGTGACAGCACACCAACAGCCATTGATCCCCCCGGGACCCCCGTCTCAAGGATGGCCTTCAAGACTTCGAGGACCACTGGTCCAAGTATACCCCAAAACTTGAGATAAAACTCAGCCGGCAGCCCATCTATCCCAGGCACCTTCCCTTTTCCCATCCTCCTCCTAAGAGCGCTCTCAACCTCTTCTAGTGAGATCTGGGCCTCCATCACTTCTCTAATGTCCTCCGGCAACCGCCTGGACAAGTGTTCTAAAACACATTTCCCTGCTCTACATCTATTTCCCTTTCCTTAAATAAACCTTGGAAATGATCAGTTGTCACCCTGACCATATCCTCTGGTTCTCTAACTATACTACCATTTTCTTCCCTAACACCATGCATTACCTTCCTACTCTGTCTTGCCCTAACCAACTTAAAGAACATAGCAGAACAAGTCTCATTATGTTCTAGAAAGCCACTATGCGCTCGCTCAAGGAAAGCTCGAGCCTTCCGCTCCTGCAACTCCCTGAGCTGCGCCTTTAGGGTTGCGGATCTCTCCCAGTCAAACGACCCGCCGAGGTTGCCTGCCTCGTATTCGAGTTCAATTAACCTCTGGATACGATCCACCTCCCTCCTCTCCTCCCTTTTTTCCTCTTGCAATACCCTATTATAAAAGCCCTAATCCTCACCTTAACTAATTCCCACCACTCTAACACCCCCTCGCACATGGACCGGAGGCCCTCAAGCCTCCAAAAGAAACCATAAAACCCGTCAACAAAAGCCTGCTCCTCCAGCACATCCCGATCTAGCTTCCAGTACCCTCTACCAAAGAGGCAGACTGGCGACCCCACCTGCAGGAGCACCCGTCGTGATCCGAAAAGAAAACAGGCAACAGCCGCCCAGACAACTTACCCAAAGACCTGGGTACAAAAATATAGTCGAGCCTCCGCTCAACCCCTGGAGTTACGCCATGTAGGACCGTCCATTTTCGGAGTAGTGTGCAGACCACCATCTACCAGACCATGGCAAGCCATTAGCCTGGCAATGGCGCCCGCACTGCTATCCCCCTCTTCCTAAATCTGTATTAAAATCCCCCTATCACTAATTTCCTATTTGTGACACACAGGGGCGTCAGACAGTCCACCATCTCCCTTCTGTCTGCCACCACCTGTGGCCCATACACCACCACTAATCTAAATTTACAATCCCTTATCGTGACATCCACCCCTATAACCCTCCCCTGCATTACCACGAAAGAATCCTCCACTTTTACCTCCCTGTGCCCACACAAAATCCCTACCCCCGATGAGTGCACCCCCAACACCCCAAACCGACTCCCCCTTGTCCCACTCCCTCTTAAACCTAATAACATCCCCTCCATCCCTCAGGTGAACCTCCTGTAAAAAACAAATATCAAACCCCACACCCTCCAAATAACTAAAAACGCCCTCCTCTTAACAAAATCCCTTAAACCCCTTACATTTAAACTAACAAAAGTAAAATTAGACTCCATGAAAAATAAATACATGTAATACACTCAAATTCTAAACCCAGACAGAAAAAAACATAAAACAGGAGACTCACCCGATGCTCCCCTGCTCCATATCTACCGGTGAGAACACCATCCGTAATCCCGACATCCCCCTCTTCCTCCATCACACCCTCCCAGGATGCAGGAATAGTGTTTGGCTCCGGAGTGCCCTGCACCCTGGGTCTACCCCACAATCCTCCCCCTCCCCAGTGTTGCAGCTGGTTTGGAAAAAAATTGGGGAGGCTGAGTCCCCAAACAAAAAACTCCCCACCTCCTCTTGTACCCAGTCCTGAGTCTTGTTATGTGTGTCCCCACCCAACAGAAGTTGAGGGCCTGGGGAAACCAGCAGCAACCCAGAGGTTTCTCCCGCCCCCATCACTCTCTTGGCCATCCCTTCCCCCTCACTGTCGGCCAATCGCCCCCTCCTCTTCATACTCTTCTTTGGTGATGGCGGCAGTGAAGAGATACCACCCTCCCCCTGCCAGCTCCTCCACCATACCCCTCATCTCTTCCACCATGGCACTTTCCCCCAGTCCACTTTCTCTTCCACCGTCTCCTTCTCCACCACTCCTCCCTCGCTTTCTTCTCTCTCATGCTCCTCCACTCGGTTGCCTTCTTCCGCCGCTTTTTCTGGTTCTCCTACTCCCGTGCCTTCCGTTTCCTTCTCTCTTCCATCCGCCGCTTCTGGCTCCTCCTCCTTCCTTGTGGCCTTCCCCTCTGGACCTGATCTCTGGTCATGAGGCGTGCTTCCTTCCCCTCCTCTTCTTCCCCCATCCCCCGCTCCTGCTCCCCCCAGCAGCAGACGCATATGACCTCTGACGGGCCGGGCACCCCTCCACAGGTGTGCTGACGAGCCACACCCATGGCACGTCTTAGGCTTGTCACAATCCCTCGCCTCGTGATCCTCAGATGCACAAAATCTGCATTTTCTTGCACTGCATGAGGCGAATATGTGACCATAGGCCATACAGCGTCTGCAAAATGGGGGCTGACGTGCATAATACAACGTCCCCCTGTCAGCCCCTAGGGAGAACATAGCAGGAGGATGGAGGTAGCCACCATGTCCTCTTGGGTCCTCTCTGAGGAGGGCCTGGAAGCCTCTCCTCCCATTCCAAAACCCAAGGAGTCTTTGAGGTGCCTTGCTGAGGAGACGTTATCCATGTATCTCCCCAGAAAAGCCCTCACCTCTTCGTCCTTAACGTAAGGGTTGTAAATGTTCACAGTTACAACCCTAAAGTTATTCTTCGCCAGGCTTGTTATTTCGTAGTGGCACATCGGCCTCTCACCTCCCACTGCTCTTGCCCTTCTCAGGATATCATCGTGTTTTTCCTCTGTATATAGTGCAACGTCGTATGCTCCCTCCAACGAGTTGCCTTGGAAACAAAACACGTCCTTCACCGTCAGCTTTAGAATCCCCATCAATATTATCCTTCCAAAGGATTCCCGTCCTAAAGGCTCAAACTCCTTTTCCTTCCAAGCAAACCGAATCGTGTTGGCCAGCCCAATCCCAGGGACCGACCGTGTTGATGTATTTAGCACCATCTCCGCAAGGAGAATGGCGCTCGTTCTCTTCTCTTCCAAAACAATTGAAAAGAAAAAACCAAGTGACTGAGCCTATTCTGGTGAACACTACACAGAGACAGGAACAATCACCCACGAAATACAACGTGAACACAGGCTACCTAAATACGGTTCCCAATCCGAGACAACGAGAAGCACCTGACTCTAATTGAGAACAGCCTCAGGCAGCCAAGCCTAACTAGACACACCCCTAATCAACACAATCCCAATTACTACAAACCCCAATACGAAACACAACATATAAACCCATGTCACACCCTGGCTTACCCAAACATATACCAAAAACACAAAATATAATGACCAAGGCGTGACAATTATATTATATTGTCACCCATCAGACTATTATATTATATTGTCACCCATCAGACTGTTATATTATATTGTCACCCATCAGACTATTATATTATATTGTCACCCATCAGACTATTATATTATATTGTCACCCATCAGGCTATTATATTATATTGTCACCCATCAGACTATTATATTATATTGTCACCCATCAGACTATTATATTATATTATATTGTCACCCATCAGGCTATTATATTATATTGTCACCAATCAGACTGTATTATTATATTGTCACCCATCAGACTATTATATTATATTGTCACCCATCAGGCTATTATATTATATTGTCACCCATCAGACTATTATATTATATTGTCACCCATCAGACTATTATATTATATTGTCACCCATCAGACTATTACATTATATTGTCACCCATCAGACTATTATATTATATTATATTGTCACCCATCAGACTATTACATTATATTATATTGTCACCCATCAGACTGTTCTATTATATTATATTGTCACCCATCAGACTATTATATTATATTATATTGTCACCCATCAGGCTATTATATTATATTATATTGTCACCCATCAGGCTATTATATTATATTGTCACCCATCAGACTATTATATTATATTATATTGTCACCCATCAGGCTATTATATTATATTGTCACCAATCAGACTGTATTATTATATTGTCACCCATCAGACTATTATATTATATTATATTGTCACCCATCAGGCTATTATATTATATTGTCACCCATCAGACAGTTATATTATATTGTCACCCATCAGGCTATTATATTATATTGTCACCCATCAGACTATTATATTATATTGTCACCCATCAGACTATTATATTATATTGTCACCCATCAGACTATTATATTATATTGTCACCCATCAGACTATTACATTATATTGTCACCCATCAGACTATTATATTATATTATATTGTCACCCATCAGACTATTACATTATATTATATTGTCACCCATCAGACTGTTCTATTATATTATATTGTCACCCATCAGACTATTATATTATATTATATTGTCACCCATCAGGCTATTATATTATATTGTCACCCATCAGACTGTTATATTATATTGTCACCCATCAGGCTATTATATTATATTGTCACCCATCGGACTATTATATTATATTGTCACCCATCAGACTATTATATTATATTGTCACCCATCAGACTATTACATTATATTGTCACCCATCAGACTATTATATTATATTATATTGTCACCCATCAGACTATTACATTATATTATATTGTCACCCATCAGACTGTTCTATTATATTATATTGTCACCCATCAGACTATTATATTATATTATATTATATTATCACCCATCAGACTGTTCTATTAGATTATATTGTCACCCATCAGACTGTAATATTATATTGTCACCCATCAGACTGTTCTATTATATTATATTGTCACCCATCAGACTATTATATTACATTATATTGTCAACCATCAGACTATTGTATTATATTATATTGTCACCCATCAGACTATTATATTATATTATAGTGTCAACCATCAGACTATTGTATTATATTATATTGTCACCCATCAGACTAATATATTATATTGTCACCCATCAGACTATTATATTATATTATATTGTCACCCATCAGACTATTATATTATATTGTCACCCATCACACTATTATATTATAGTGTCACCCATCAGACTATTATATTATATTGTCACCCATCAGACTATTATATTATATTGTCACCCATCACACTATTTTATTATATTGTCACCCATCAGACTATTATATAATATTGTCACCCATCAGACTATTATATTATATTGTCACCCATCAGACTATTATATTATATTATATTGTCACCCATCAGACTATTTTATTATATTGTCACCCATCAGACTATTATATTATATTGTCACCCATCAGACTATTTTATTATATTGTCACCCATCAGATGTTATATTATATTGTCACCCATCACACTATTTTATTATATTGTTACCCATCAGACTATTATATAATATTGTCACCCATCAGACTATTATATTATATTGTCACCCATCAGACTATTATATTATATTATATTGTCACCCATCAGACTATTATATTATATTATAGTGTCACCCATCAGACTATTATATTATATTATAGTGTCACCCATCAGACTAATATATTATATTATATTGTCACCCATCAGACTAATATATTATATTATATTGTCACCCATCAGACTATTATATTATATTGTCAACCTTCAGACTGTTATATTACATTATATTGTCACCCATCAGACTAATATATTACATTATATTGTCAACCATCAGACTGTTCTATTATATTATATTGTCACCCATCAGACTGTTATATTACATTATATTGTCACCATCAGACTAATATATTACATTATATTGTCACCCATCAGACTATTATATTATATTATATTGTCACCCATCAGACTGTTATATTATATTGTCACCATCAGACTAATATATTATATTATATTGTCACCCATCAGACTATTACATTATATTGTCACCCATCAGACTATTATATTATATTGTCACCCATCAGACTATTATATTATATTATATTGTCACCAATCAGACTGTATTATTATATTATATTGTCACCCATCAGACTATTATATTATATTATATTGTCACCCATCAGACTAATATATTATATTATATTGTCACCCATCAGACTATTACATTATATTGTCACCCATCAGACTATTATATTATATTGTCACCCATCAGACTGTTATATTATATTGTCACCCATCAGACTATTATATTATATTGTCACCCATCAGACTATTATATTATATTATATTGTCACCCATCAGGCTATTATATTATATTATATTGTCACCCATCAGACTATTATATTATATTGTCACCCATCAGACTATTATATTATATTATATTGTCACCCATCAGGCTATTATATTATATTGTCACCAATCAGACTGTATTATTATATTGTCACCCATCAGACTATTATATTATATTGTCACCCATCAGGCTATTATATTATATTGTCACCCATCAGACTATTATATTATATTGTCACCCATCAGACTATTATATTATATTGTCACCCATCAGACTATTACATTATATTGTCACCCATCAGACTATTATATTATATTATATTGTCACCCATCAGACTATTACATTATATTATATTGTCACCCATCAGACTGTTCTATTATATTATATTGTCACCCATCAGACTATTATATTATATTATATTGTCACCCATCAGGCTATTATATTATATTGTCACCCATCAGACTATTATATTATATTGTCACCCATCAGACTATTATATTATATTATATTGTCACCCATCAGGCTATTCTATTATATTATATTGTCACCCATCAGACTATTATATTATATTATATTATCACCCATCAGACTGTTCTATTATATTATATTGTCACCCATCAGACTGTTCTATTATATAATATTGTCACCCATCAGACTGTTCTATTATATTATTTTGTCACCCATCAGACTATTATATTACATTATATTGTCACCCCTCAGACTATTATATTACATTATATTGTCACCCATCAGACTATTGTATTATATTATATTGTCACCCATCAGACTATTGTATTATATTATATTGTCACCCATCAGACTATTATATTATATTATAGTGTCACCCATCAGACTATTATATTATATTATATTGTCACCCATCAGATGTTATATTATATTGTCACCCATCAGACTATTATATTATATTATAGTGTCACCCATCAGACTAATATATTATATTATATTGTCACCCATCAGATGTTATATTATATTATATTGTCACCCATCAGACTATTTTATTATATTGTCACCCATCACACTATTTTATTATATTGTCACCCATCAGACTATTATATTATATTATATTATCACCCATCAGACTGTTCTATTATATTATATTGTCACCCATCAGACTGTTCTATTATATTATATTGTCACCCATCAGACTGTAATATTATATTATAGTGTCACCCATCAGACTATTATATTATATTATATTGTCACCCATCAGATGTTATATTATATTGTCACCCATCAGACTATTATATTATATTATAGTGTCACCCATCAGACTAATATATTATATTATATTGTCACCCATCAGATGTTATATTATATTATAGTGTCACCCATCAGACTATTATATTATATTGTCACCCATCACACTATTTTATTATATTGTCACCCATCACACTATTTTATTATATTGTCACCCATCAGACTATTATATTATATTATATTATCACCCATCAGACTGTTCTATTATATTATATTGTCACCCATCAGACTGTTCTATTATATTATATTGTCACCCATCAGACTGTAATATTATATTGTCACCCATCAGACTGTTCTATTATATTATATTGTCACCCATCAGACTATTATATTACATTATATTGTCACCCATCAGACTAATACATTATATTATATTGTCACTCATCAGACTATTATATTTTATTATATTGTCACCCATCAGACTATTATATTTTATTATATTGTCACCCATCAGACTATTATATTTTATTATATTGTCACCCATCAGACTATTATATTTTATTATATTGTCACCCATCAGACTATTATATTATATTGTCACCCATCAGACTAATATATTATATTATATTGTCACCCATCAGGCTATTATATTATATTGTCACCCATCAGACTAATATATTATATTATATTGTCACCCATCACACTATTTTATTATATTGTCACCCATCACACTATTTTATTATATTGTCACCCATCAGACTGTTCTATTATATTATATTGTCACCCATCAGACTGTTCTATTATATTATATTGTCACCCATCAGACTAATATATTATATTATATTGTCACCCATCACACTATTTTATTATATTGTCACCCATCAGACTGTTCTATTTTATTATATTGTCACCCATCAGACTGTTCTATTATATTATATTGTCACCCATCAGACTGTTCTATTATATTATATTGTCACCCATCAGACTGTTCTATTATATTATATTGTCACCCATCAGATGTTATATTATATTATAGTGTCACCCATCAGACTATTATATTATATTGTCACCCATCACACTATTTTATTATATTGTCACCCATCTATTTATATTATATTGACACTATTATATTATATTGTCACCCATCAGACATTGTCACATATGTTCTATTATATTATATTGTCACCCATCAGATATTATATTGTCACCCATCAGACTGTTCTATTATATTATATTGTCACCCATCAGACTGTTCTATTATATTATATTGTCACCCATCAGATGTTATATTATATTGTCACCCATCAGACTGTTCTATTATATTATATTGTCACCCATCAGACTATATATTACATTATATTGTCACCCATCAGACTAATACATTATATTATATTGTCACTCATCAGACTATTTTATTATATTGTCACCCATCAGACTATATTTTATTATATTGTCACCCATCAGACTAATATATTATATTATATTGTCACCCATCAGACTATTATTATATTATATTGTCACCCATATTATATTATATTGTCACCCATCAGACTATTATATTATATTGTCACCCATCAGACTATTATATTATATTGTCACCCATCAGACTATATTATATTATATTTCACCCATCAGACTATTATATTATATTATATTGTCACCCATCAGACTATTATATTGTCACCCATCAGACTAATATTATATTATATTGTCACCCATCAGACTATTATATTATATTTATATTATATTATATTGTCACCCATCAGACTATATATTATATTATATTGTACTATTATATTGTCACCCATCAGACTAATATATTATATTATATTGTCACCCATCAGACTATTATATTATATTATATTGTCACCCATCAGACTATTATATTTTATTATATTGTCACCCATCAGACTATTATATTTTATTATATTGTCACCCATCAGACTAATATATTATATTATATTGTCACCCATCAGACTATTATATTATATTATATTGTCACCCATCAGACTATTATATTATATTGTCACCCATCAGACTAATATATTATATTATATTGTCACCCATCAGGCTATTATATTATATTGTCACCCATCAGACTAATATATTATATTATATTGTCACCCATCAGGCTATTATATTATATTGTCACCCATCAGACTAATATATTATATTATATTGTCACCCATCAGACTAATATATTATATTATATTGTCACCCATCAGACTATTATATTATATTATATTGTCACCCATCAGACTATTATATTATATTGTCACCCATCAGACTAATATATTATATTATATTGTCACCCATCAGGCTATTATATTATATTATATTGTCACCCATCAGACTAATATATTATATTATATTGTCACCCATCAGGCTATTATATTATATTATATTGTCACCCATCAGACTATTATATTTTATTATATTGTCACCCATCAGACTATTATATTATATTATATTGTCACCCATCAGACTAATATATTATATTATATTGTCACCCATCAGACTAATATATTATATTATATTGTCACCAATCAGACTATTGTATAATATTATATTGTCACCCATCAGACTATTATATTATATTGTCACCCTTCAGACTGTTATATTACATTATATTGTCACCCATCAGACTAATATATTACATTATATTGTCACCCATCAGACTGTTATATTACATTATATTGTCACCCATCAGACTGTTATATTATATTGTCACCCATCAGACTAATATATTATATTATATTGTCACCCATCAGACTGTTATATTATATTGTCACCCATCAGACTAATATATTATATTATATTGTCACCCATCAGAATGTTATATTACATTATATTGTCACTATCAGACTAATATATTATATTATATTGTCACCCATCAGACTGTTATATTATATTGTCACCCATCAGACTAATATATTACATTATATTGTCACCCATCAGACTAATATATTACATTATATTGTCAACCATCAGACTATTATATTATATTATATTGTCACCCATCAGACTATTATATTATATTGTCACCCATCAGACTATTATATTATATTATATTGTCACCCATCAGACTATTATATTATATTATATTGTGACCCATCAGACTTTTATATTATATTGTCACCCATCAGACTAATATATTACATTATATTGTCACCCATCAGACTATTACATTATATTGTCACCCATCAGACTATTATATTATATTATATTGTCACCCATCAGACTATTATATTATATTATATTGTCACCCATCAGACTGTTCTATTATATTATATTGTCACCCATCAGACTATTATATTATATTATATTATCACCCATCAGACTGTTCTATTATATTATATTGTCACCCATCAGACTGTTCTATTATATTATATTGTCACCCATCAGACTGTAATATTATATTGTCACCCATCAGACTGTTCTATTATATTATATTGTCACCCATCAGACTATTATATTACATTATATTGTCAACCATCAGACTAATATATTATATTATATTGTCACCCATCAGACTATTGTATTATATTATATTGTCACCCATCAGACTATTATATTATATTATATTGTCACCCATCAGACTATTATATTATATTATATTGTCACCCATCACACTATTTTATTATATTGTCACCCATCACACTATTTTATTATATTGTCACCCATCAGACTATTATATTATATTATATTGTCACCCATCAGACTATTATATAATATTGTCACCCATCAGACTATTATATAATATTTTCACCCATCATACTATTATTTTATATTGTCACCCATCAGACTAATATATTATATTATATTGTCACCCATCAGACTATTATATAATATTGTCACCCATCAGACTATTATATAATATTGTCACCCATCATACTATTATATTATATTGTCACCCATCAGACGAATATTATATTACATTATATTGTCACCCATCAGACTATTATATTTTATTATATTGTCACCCATCAGACTATTATATTATATTGTCACCCATCAGACTAATATATTATATTATATTGTCACCCATCAGGCTATTATATTATATTATATTGTCACCCATCAGACTATTAAATTTTATTATATTGTCACCCATCAGACTATTATATTATATTGTCACCCATCAGACTATTATATTTTATTATATTGTCACCCATCAGACTATTATATTATATTGTCACCCTTCAGACTGTTATATTACATTATATTGTCACCCATCAGACTAATATATTACATTATATTGTCAACCATCAGACTGTTCTATTATATTATATTGTCACCCATCAGACTGTTATAGTACATTATATTGTCACCCATCAGACTGTTATATTACATTATATTGTCACCCATCAGACTATTATATTATATTATATTGTCACCCATCAGACTATTATATTATATTATATTGTCACCCATCAGACTGTTATATTACATTATATTGTCACCATCAGACTAATATATTACATTATATTGTCACCCATCAGACTATTATATTATATTGTCACCCATCAGACTGTTATATTATATTGTCACCAATCAGACTATTATATTATATTATATTGTCACCAATCAGACTATTATATTATATTATATTGTCACTCATCAGACTATTATATTATATTATATTGTCACCCATCAGACTGTTACATTATATTGTCACCCATCAGACTAATATATTACATTATATTGTCACCCATCAGACTATTATATTATATTATATTGTCACCCATCAGAATAATATATTACATTATATTGTCACCCATCAGACTATTATATTATATTATATTGTCACCCATCAGACTGTAATATTATATTGTCACCCATCAGACTGTTCTATTATATTATATTGTCAACCATCAGACTATTATATTATATTGTCACCCATCAGACTATTATATTATATTATATTGTCACCCATCAGACTATTATATTATATTATATTGTCACCCATCAGACTATTATATTATATTATATTGTCACCAATCAGACTATTATATTATATTGTCACCCATCAGACTATTATATTATATTGTCACCAATCAGACTATTATATTATATTATATTGTCACCAATCAGACTATTATATTATATTATATTGTCACCCATCAGACTATTATATTATATTATATTGTCACCCATCACACTATTATATTATATTGTCACCCATCAGACTATTATATTATATTATATTGTCACCCATCACACTATTATATTATATTGTCACCCATCAGACTATTATATTACATTATATTGTCACCCATCAGATGTTATTTTATATTGTCACCCATCAGACTATTGTATTATATTGTCACCCATCAGACTATTATATTATATTATATTGTCACCCATCAGACTATTGTATTATATTGTCACCCATCAGACTATTATATTACATTATATTGTCACCCATCAGACTATTATATTATATTGTCACCCTTCAGACTGTTATATTACATTATATTGTCACCCATCAGACTATTATATTATATTATATTGTCACCCATCAGACTATTATATTATATTATATTGTCACCCATCAGACTGTTATATTATATTATATTGTCACCCATCAGACTATTATATTATATTATATTGTCACCATCAGACTAATATATTATATTATATTGTCACCCATCAGACTGTTATATTATATTGTCACCCATCAGACTGTTATATTATATTGTCACCCATCAGACTATTACATTATATTGTCACCCATCAGACTATTATATTATATTGTCACCCATCAGACTATTATATTACATTATATTGTCACCCATCAGACTATTATATTATATTGTCACCCATCAGACTATTATATTATATTATATTGTCACCCATCAGACTGTTCTATTATATTAAATTGTCACCCATCAGACTGTAATATTATATTGTCACCCATCAGACTATTATATTATATTGTCAGCCATCAGACTATTATATTATATTGTCACCCATCAGACTAATATATTATATTGTCACCCATCAGACTATTATATTATATTGTCACCCATCAGACTAAAATATTATATTATATTGTCACCAATCAGACTATTATATTATATTGTCACCCATCAGACTATTATATTATATTGTCACCAATCAGACTATTATATTATATTATATTATATTGTCACCAATCAGACTATTATATTATATTATATTGTCACTCATCAGACTATTATATTATATTATATTGTCACCCATCAGACTGTTACATTATATTGTCACCCATCAGACTAATATATTACATTATATTGTCACCCATCAGACTATTATATTATATTATATTGTCACCCATCAGACTGTAATATTATATTGTCACCCATCAGACTGTTCTATTATATTATATTATATTGTCACCCATCAGACTAATATATTATATTATATTGTCACCCATCAGACTAATATATTACATTATATTGTCACCCATCAGACTATTATATTATATTATATTGTCACCCATCAGACTGTAATATTATATTGTCACCCATCAGACTGTTCTATTATATTATATTGTCAACCATCAGACTATTATATTATATTGTCACCCATCAGACTATTATATTATATTATATTGTCACCCATCAGACTATTATATTATATTATATTGTCACCAATCAGACTATTATATTATATTGTCACCAATCAGACTATTATATTATATTATATTGTCACCAATCAGACTATTATATTATATTATATTGTCACCCATCAGACTAATATATTATATTGTCACCCATCAGACTAATATATAATATTGTCACCCATCAGACTATTATATTATATTATATTGTCACGCATCAGACTATTATATTATATTATATTGTCACCCATCAGACTATTATATTATATTATATTGTCACCCATCAGACTATTATATTATATTATATTATCACCCACTACACTATTATATTATATTGTCACCCATCAGACTATTATATTATATTATATTGTCACCCATCAGACTATTATATTATATTATATTGTCACGCATCAGACTATTATATTATATTATATTGTCACCCATCAGACTATTATATTATATTGTCACCCATCAGACTATTATATTATATTATATTATCACCCATCACACTATTATATTATATTGTCACCCATCAGACTATTATATTATATTATATTGTCACCCATCAGACTAATATATTATATTGTCACCCATCAGACTATTATATTATATTATATTGTCACCCATCACACTATTATATTATATTGTCACCCATCACACTATTATATTACATTATATTGTCACCCAATCAGATGTTATTTTATATTGTCACCCATCAGACTATTGTATTATATTATATTGTCACCCATCACACTATTATATTACATTATATTGTCACCCATCAGATGTTATTTTATATTGTCACCCATCAGACTATTGTATTATATTATATTGTCACCCATCAGACTATTATATTACATTATATTGTCACCCATCACACTATTATATTACATTATATTGTCACCCATCAGATGTTATTTTATATTGTCACCCATCAGACTATTGTATTATATTGTCACCCATCAGACTATTATATTATATTATATTGTCACCCATCAGACTATTATATTACATTATATTGTCACGCATCAGACTATTATATTATATTGTCACCCATCAGACTATTATATTATATTGTCACCCATCAGACTATTATATTATATTATATTGTCACCCATCACACTATTATATTACATTATATTGTCACCCATCAGACTATTATATTATATTATATTGTCACCCATCAGACTATTATATTACATTATATTGTCACCCATCAGACTATTATATTACATTATATTGTCACCCATCACACTATTATATTACATTATATTGTCACCCATCAGATGTTATTTTATATTGTCACCCATCAGACTATTGTATTATATTGTCACCCATCAGACTATTATATTATATTATATTGTCACCCATCAGACTATTATATTATATTATATTGTCACCCATCAGACTATTATATTATATTATATTGTCACCCATCAGACTAATATATTATATTGTCACCCATCAGACTATTATATTATATTATATTGTCACCCATCACACTATTATATTATATTGTCACCCATCACACTATTATATTACATTATATTGTCACCCATCAGATGTTATTTTATATTGTCACCCATCAGACTATTGTATTATATTATATTGTCACCCATCAGACTATTATATTACATTATATTGTCACCCATCACACTATTATATTACATTATATTGTCACCCATCAGATGTTATTTTATATTGTCACCCATCAGACTATTGTATTATATTGTCACCCATCAGACTATTATATTATATTATATTGTCACCCATCAGACTATTATATTACATTATATTGTCACGCATCAGACTATTATATTATATTGTCACCCATCAGACTAATATATTATATTATATTGTCACCCATCAGACTATTATATTACATTGTCACCCATCACACTATTATATTACATTATATTGTCACCCATCAGACTATTATATTATATTATATTGTCACCCATCAGACTATTATATTATATTGTCACCCATCAGACTATTATATTATATTGTCACCCATCAGACTATTATATTATATTATATTGTCACCCATCAGACTATTATATTACATTATATTGTCACCCATCAGACTATTATATTACATTATATTGTCACCCATCACACTATTATATTACATTATATTGTCACCCATCAGATGTTATTTTATATTGTCACCCATCAGACTATTGTATTATATTGTCACCCATCAGACTATTATATTATATTATATTGTCACCCATCAGACTATTGTATTATATTGTCACCCATCAGACTATTATATTATATTATATTGTCACCCATCAGACTATTATATTACATTATATTGTCACCCATCAGACTATTATATTACATTATATTGTCACCCATCACACTATTATATTACATTATATTGTCACCCATCAGATGTTATTTTATATTGTCACCCATCAGACTATTGTATTATATTGTCACCCATCAGACTATTATATTATATTATATTGTCACCCATCAGACTATTGTATTATATTGTCACCCATCAGACTATTATATTATATTATATTGTCACCAATCAGACTATTATATTATATTGTCACCCATCAGATGTTATTTTATATTGTCACCCATCAGACTATTGTATTATATTGTCACCCATCAGACTATTATATTATATTATATTGTCACCCATCAGACTATTATATTATATTATATTGTCACCCATCAGACTATTATATTAAATTATATTGTCACCCATCACACTATTATATTACATTATATTGTCACCCATCAGATGTTATTTTATATTGTCACCCATCAGACTATTATATTATATTATATTGTCACCCATCAGACTATTGTATTACATTATATTGTCACCCATCAGACTATTATATTACATTATATTGTCACCCATCAGACTATTATATTATATTGTCACCATTCAGACTGTAATATTATATTATATTGTCACCCATCAGACTAATATATTATATTTCATTGTCACCATCAGACTAATATATTATATTTCATTGTCACCATCAGACTAATATATTATATTACATTGTCACCATCAGACTAACAGGTAGCTGTTCAAACCTTGAGACTTCTTTAATGTTAGAGTTCACACACCTGCTGTTATTGAGGTAGCTGTTCTTTCTTACCGGAGGTAGCTGTTCACTCCTGCCGATGCACAGAAAATCCAGCCAACTGTATATTATTCATGTTGTCGTTCAGCCACAACTTGGTGGAACTTAAGATATTACAGTTTTTAATGTCCCGTTGGTAGGATAGTGTCGAACTGCGCTCATCCAGTTTATTCTCCTGTGATTGCACATTGGCCAACAGAACGGATGGTAGAGGTGGTTTACACACTTGCCGACTAATTCTCCCAAGGATCCCGGAACTGCGTCCCCTATATCGGCGTCTCCTCTTCATGCAACTGACAGGGATATGGGGCTGGTCCAGTATCAGCACTAAATCATTTGCGTCCACCTCATTAAAAAATAAGAATGGTTGTATTCTCCAGCCCTCCCAGTCACAGTTCCGTCTTCTATAATGGTTGTATTCTCCAGCCCTCCCAGTCACAGTTCCATCTTCTCTAATGGTTGTATTCTCCAGCCCTCCCAGTCCCAGTCCCATCTTCTATAATGGTTGTATTCTCCAGCCCTCCCAGTCACAGTTCCGTCTTCTATAATGGTTGTATTCTCCAGCCCTCCCAGTCACAGTTCCGTCTTCTATAATGGTTGTATTCTCCAGCCCTCCCAGTCACAGTTCCATCTTCTATAATGGTTATATTCTCCAGCCCTCCCAGTCACAGTTCCATCTTCTAGAATGGTTATATTCTCCAGCCCTCCCAGTCACAGTTCCATCTTCTAGAATGATTCTCCAGCCCTCCCAGTCACAGTTCCATCTACTATAATGGTTGTATTCTCCAGCCCTCTCAGTCACAGTTCCATCTACTATAATGGTTGTATTCTCCAGCCCTCCCAGTCACAGTTCCATCTACTATAATGGTTGTATTCTCCAGCCCTCTCAGTGGCCAAGTGGCTTGGTGGTCATCAATTAGAATATATCAATTGAGAATTGTGGCTTTCAGCTTCAAGTTATGGTTGTCTGCAGCCTATTCATGCTAATTTAACGGTTTGTGTGGTGATTCTAATAGGCTATCGTAGCCTTAAGGCTCTTCATTGGACTGCTTCCTCACAGCGGGAAGGGGGGGGGGGGTTCGGTGGAAGCAGCCTAGCTACCTGCCATCACGTCATATGGCTCCAAGGATCTTCCCTCAGAGACGAGGCCATTTCAAAACCATTTAATAAAATGTCATATTATATTCCGTCTGTGCTGTTCATTCAGTCATATTCAGCCCGTACTAGATTGAACTATTATTCGGCTCAGATCAAAGGATAGGTGTGTCCGCTGATTGCAGTAGGGGCCTGCGGGTCGATTAGGGTTTTGTATGGTGCTACTGATTGGCACTGATAGGCTCTAAAGAAACTGGTACTGGTGAAACGTTAGATGACAAATTTCTCATGTCACACACACACACGCATGCATGCACACACACACACACATACACACACACACACACACACACTAAAACTCACAAATCCACACTCACACGCTCCCTCCAGAGGCATGATTAGCTCACAACAACACAGGACCAAATCAGAGATTTATTCATGACCGTATTACTTCATTAAAGTTGGTAATTGAAAACACAACTTTACATTTCTAGAATGTATGATGATGATTGATGGGGATAATAAACTGTTCAGTGCTCAACACCCATTTTCATATTGTTCTCTCTTTGTCTACTCAGTGAGATGGAGTCACAGTACAGGAAGCAGCTCATTGGGCCACTGATGTTTATATCAAGTCAATTCATTTCTCCTTCGCCCACAGTTTGTTGTCTTCACAGGTTCCTCCTTGAACCTTTATTAGTTAAGGGTTCACTACATTTGATCCTAAGACCTTGGTCTCACTAAGACCTTCTGGCCGGACGCCCACTGGACCCCCACTGGACCCCCACTGGACCCCAACCGGACCCCCACTGGAGCCCCACTGGACCCCTACTGGACCCCTACTGGACCCCAACCGGACCCCCACTGGACCCCTACTGGACCCCAACCGGACCCCCACTGGACCCCCACTGGACCCCATTGGACCCACACTGGACCCCCACTGGACCCCCACTGGACCCCTACTGGACCCCCACTGGACCCCTACTGGACCCCCACTGGACCCCTACTGGACCCCTACTGGACCCCCACTGGACCCCCACTGGACCCCCACTGGACACCTACTGGACCCCCACTGGACCCCCACCGGACCCCTACTGGACCCCCACAGGACCCCTACTGGACCCACACCGGACCCCTACTGGACCCCCACCGGACCCCTACTGGAACCCTACTGACCCCCACTGGACCCCTACTGGACCCCCACTGACCCCTACTGGACCCCTACTGGACCCCACTGGACCCCTACTGGACCCCTACTGGACCCCCACTGGACCCCTACTGGACCCCCACTGGACCCCTACTGGACCCCCACTGGACCCCTACCGCCGGCTGGTCGCTCCTCAGCTCTTTGTTGCCTTCTCCGGTTGTCTGTGGTCATGTTGCCCTCAGGGACTGGCTACAAAGAGACTTGAGAGCCTCGTCAAGCTCTTACTGTACTCTCACAGGGCCATCAATGTCAACCACAACCCCATTAGTGGCGTTCTGGGAGAAATCCCATTTAAAATAAAGAAATTAATCCAATGTGGATATATTAAAAACACATTAAAATAACCACCGAAGAGTGATGTCTACAGTAATTAACGTATTATTTAATACATCCGCAGATAACCAGAGTAAAAGGTAATAGACTTCATGGAAAATATGTATAGCTATATCCGCCCCCACCCCCCCAAAAAAAATGAATCTAATTTGTATTAATTGGTCAGAAATTAATGGGTCTGTTATTGCAGGGCAGATGCTTTGCTTTTTAACAAACACTCTTTAATTTTTCATTAAGTGCTAGTCCAGTTAGCATTTTCTTAATCAACATATTAATATAGAGATAGCTTATTAACGCCGGTGAATCTCCCTGTTGCAAATCACCTACATTATTCTGTATTGTGATGCGAGAGGTGTTTGTTTGTGTTTACCGTTGTGCATGCTGTTTGTTTCTCTATGCTAAATCCATCTCTTGTAATATAAATGTTAAACAGCTTCTTTGTGATAGACAGTGGAAATCATCTGCTCGCCAACAGAGTCCTATCTGCTGGAATAACACAGTGCTGTCAAGTAGGACACTGTCCTGATGTCGCCCACACCTGTTATATCACATACAACAACAACAAAAAATGGCGTGCTTTGTAAAACGGACTAGATAGGCTACAGGGAATACAAAATACTGTGAATGAAGCAGATTATGGAAGATTACTTGTCCTTTACAGTTCAATACAAAGATACAATATCTAAATCCTAACCCAGGAAATCCTGAATCTGATTATGCCTTGTGAGCATGAGTGACATGTCAAGAGACTACGGCTAATGTGAGAGAATAGACACTGGAGGACAGACACTGGAGGACAGACACTGGAGGACAGACACTGGAGGAGAGACACTGGAGGAGAGATACTGGAGGACAGACATTGGAGGATAGATACTGGAGGATAGATACTAGATAATAGATACTAGATTATAGATACTAGATTATAGATTATAGATTATAGATTATAGATACTAGATTATAGATTATAGATTATAGATACTAGATTATAGATACTAGATTATAGATACTAGATTATAGATACTAGATTATAGATACTAGATTATAGATTATAGATACTAGATTATAGATTATAGATTATAGATACTAGATTATAGATACTAGATTATAGATACTAGATAATAGATACTAGATTATAGATACTAGATTATAGATACTAGATTATAGATTATAGATTATAGATACTAGATTATAGATACTAGATTATAGATACTAGATTATAGATACTAGATTATAGATTATAGATTATAGATTATAGATACTAGAGGATAGATACTAGAGGATAGATACTAGATTATAGATACTAGATTATATATACTAGATTATAGATACTAGATTATAGATTATAGATTATAGATACTAGATTATAGATACTAGATTATAGATTATAGATTATAGATACTAGATTATAGATACTAGATTATAGATTATAGATTATAGATACTAGATTATAGATACTAGATTATAGATTATAGATTATAGATTATAGATACTAGAGGATAGATACTAGAGGATAGATACTAGATTATAGATACTAGATTATATATACTAGATTATAGATACTAGATTATAGATACTAGATTATAGATTATAGATTATAGATACTAGAGGATAGACACTAGAGGATATATACTAGAGGATAGATACTAGATTATATATACTAGATTATAGATTATAGATTATAGATTATAGATACTAGAGGATAGATACTAGAGGATAGATACTAGATTATAGATACTAGATTATATATACTAGATTATAGATTATAGATACTAGAGGATAGACACTAGAGGATATATACTAGAGGATAGATACTAGATTTTAGATACTAGTTTATAGATACTAGAGGATAGATACTAGATTATATATACTAGATTTTAGATACTAGATTATAGATACTAGAGGATAGATACTGAGGATAGATACTAAATTATAGATACTAGATTATAGATACTAGAGGATAGATACTAAATTTTAGATACTAGATTATAGATACTAGATTATAGATACTAGATTATAGATTATAGATTATAGATTATAGATTATAGATACTAGATTATAGATACTAGATTATAGATACTAGAGGATAGATACTAGATTATATATACTAGAGGACAGATACTAGAGGATAGATACTAGATTATAGATACTAGATTATAGATACTAGATTATAGATACTAGATTATAGAAACTAGAGGATAGATACTGGATTATAGATACTGTATTATAGATACTAGATTATAGACACTAGATTATAGATACTAGATTTTAGATAATAGAAGATAGATACTAGTTTATAGATACTAGAGGATAGATACTAGAGGATAGATACTAGATTATCGATACTGGAGGATTTATACTAGATTATAGATTCTAGAGGATTGATTCTAGAGGATAGATACTATATTATAGATACTATATTATAGATACTATATTATAGATACTGGAGTATCGATACTAGAGGATAGATATTAGATTTTCGATACTAGATTATAGATACTAGAGGATAGATACTTGATTATAGACACTAGAGGACAGATACTAGAGTATAGATACTAGAGTATAGATACTAGATTATAGATACTAGATAATAGATACTAGATTATAGATACTAGAGGATAGACACTAGAGGACAGATACTAGAGGATAGATACTAGATTATAGATACTATATTATAGATAATAGATTATAGATACTAGATTATAGATACTGGAGGATAGACACTAGAGGACAGACACTAGAGGATAGATACTAGAGTATAGATACTAGATTATAGATATTAGATTATAGATACTAGAGTATAGATACTAGATTATAGATACTAGAGGATAGATACTAGAGTATAGATACTAGATTATAGATACTAGAGGATAGACACTAGAGGATATATACTAGACACAAGCCTAAAGAAATTCATATTTCTGGAACATTTTTAAAAATAAAAAGTTAATCTAAATTTACTGAACCCCTAAAAAGAGACAGAGGGAGAAGAAAAACCCTGAAATGTCAAACCCTGTGAAAAAAGTTTAACGGTGGTGAATACCATTTAAATCTCTGAGAAAAGAAGCAGCAGATTCCCATAGAAACAACTGTGAAAAAATGCGATTCCACCCGTCTTTCTGCATTAAATTGTCAAGGATTAGGACATGGGAATCACACACGGTAACCCACTGGTCCCACACCACTCTTTCACAGGATCTGATCTACAGGACCCAGTCATAGGTGGCCATTCCAAGCGCCAGATTTATGGCCACACTGCCATTTTGGTGACATCTGCTAGGCATCCAGGAATGTTTTAATACCCACCTCCCTATTTCTTTCTTTTTTTCATTTTTTCATTTAATTAAATCTGGACGGGATGACATTTCGCACATTTTTCATCCTCCCCTGTGTGAAATTCTCTTTAGTTTTTTTTTTAGGAGTGGGGGTGGGGGGGAGAAACCCAAATAGTGGTGACACCTATGGTGAGCTGAACGAGGGGAGCCACTTCCCTACTGGCATATTGATGTGGTATTACAGGCCTGGAGCTAGCCAGCCAGAGAGAGGGACAGAAAGGAGCCAAAACAGTTCTCTGAGTGCTTGGCTGATCCTCTGGTCCACAGGAGTCCAGGCTGCCCCCTGTTGATCAGGATGAGTGATGGTGTTTTTGGATCCCCTAATAAGAGTAGATCAGAGGGAAACGATGACTCCCGACTCCACTGGAGAGAGAGGAGATTAGCTTTGTACACACAGTGTAAAATGGATATTTTCCAAAGCTCACTGAACTTGAAGGTGTGGGGCGATTGTGGGACAATTGTCTCGAAGGAAGGAGACAGGGAACCTGCAGGGGGTTGTGGTTTTGGTATATGTGTGTGTCAGTGTGTCAGTGTGTGTGTGTGTCAGTGTGTGTGTGTGTGTGTGTGTTAGTGTGTGTCAGCGTGTGTGAGTGTGTGTGTGTGTGTGTGTGTGTGTGTGTGTGTGTGTGTGTGTGTGTGTGTGTGTGTGTGTGTGTGTGTTAGTGTGTGTCAGTGTGTGTGTTTGCATTTGCGCGGTTGCAGGTCTTGGGCGTCGATGGGCGTCGATGTGGGCGTCGATGTGGGCGTCGATGTGGGTCGATGTGGGAGTCGATGTGGGCGTCGATGGGCGTCGATGTGGGCGTCGATGTCGATGTGGGCGTTGATGTGGGCGTCGATGTCGATGTGGGCGTCGATGTGGGCGTCGATGGGCGTCGATGGGCGTCGATGTGGGCGTCGATGTGGGCGTCGATGTGGGCGTCGATGTGGGCGTCGATGTGGGTGTCGATGGGCGTCGTTGTGGGCGTCGATGTGGGCGTCGATGTGGGCGTTGATGGGCGTCGATGTGGGGGTCGATGTGGGCTTCGAAGGGCGTCGATGTGGGGGTCGATGTGGGCGTCGATGTGGGGTCGATGTGGGCGTCGATGGGCGTCGATGTGGGGGTCGATGTGGGCGTCGATGGGCGTCGATGTGGGGGTCGATGTGGGCGTCGATGGGCGTCGATGGGCGTCGATGTGGGGGTCGATGTGGGGGTCGATGTGGGCGTCGATGGGCGTCGATGTGGGGGTCGATGTGGGCGTCGATGTGGGCGTCGATGTGGGCGTCGATGTGGGCGTCGATGGGCGTCGATGTGGGCGGCGATTACCCAATTACTGAATTAATATACAATGTTCATCATCCCAAGGTTCCCTTTGTGTTTCATCCTCTTCTGTCCCGCTACTGCCCCTGTTGGTCAGACAAGATATCATAGCACATACCTACTTCAGAGGATGTTGTGTTTCATCCGCTTCTGTCCCTCTACTGCCCCTGTTGGTCAGACACCATATCATAGCACATACCTGCTTCAGAGGATGTTGTGTTTCATCCGCTTCTGTCCCTCTACTGCCCCTGTTGGTCAGACACCATATCATAGCACATACCTACTTCAGAGGATGTTGTGTTTCATCCGCTTCTGTCCCTCTACTGCCCCTGTTGGTCAGACACCATATCATAGCACATACCTGCTTCAGAGGATGTTGTGTTTCATCCTCTTCTGTCCCTCTACTGCCCCTGTTGGTCAGACACCATATCATAGCACATACCTGCTTCAGAGGATGTTGTGTTTCATCCGCTTCTGTCCCTCTACTGCCCCTGTTGGTCAGACAAGATATCATAGCACATACCTGCTTCAGAGGATGTTGTGTTTCATCCGCTTCTGTCCCTCTACTGCCCCTGTTGGTCAGACAAGATAACATAGCACATACCTGCTTCAGAGGATGTCGACCTCTTCAAACATGTTGTGTTTGCTCTGTACACACTGACAGCTCACAGCCAACATAGGGAATACAAGGGGTTGTGTTTGCTATGTACACACTGACAGCTCACAGCCAACATAGGCAATAAAAGGGGTTGTGTTTGCTATGTACACACTGACAGCTCACAGCCAACATAGGCAATAAAAGGGGTTGTGTTTGCTCTGTACACACTGACAGCTCACAGCCAACATAGGCAATAAAAGGGGTTGTGTTTGCTATGTACACACTGACAGCTCACAGCCAACATAGGGAATAAAAGGGGTTGTGTTTGCTCTGTACACACTGACAGCTCACAGCCAACATAGGGAATAAAAGGGGTTGTGTTTGCTCTGTAGACACTGACAGCTCACAGCCAACATAGGCAATAAAAGGGGTTGTGTTTGCTCTGTACACACTGACAGCTCACAGCCAACATAGGGAATAAAAGGGGTTGTGTTTGCTCTGTAGACACTGACAGCTCACAGCCAACATAGGCAATAAAAGGGGTTGTGTTTGCTCTGTACACACTGACAGCTCACAGCCAACATAGGCAATAAAAGGGGTTGTGTTTGCTCTGTAGACACTGACAGCTCACAGCCAACATAGGGAATAAAAGGGGTTGTGTTTGCTCTGTACACACTGACAGCTCACAGCCAACATAGGGAATAAAAGGGGTCGTGTTGTAAATAAGTCATTGTCAGATTTGTATCATTAAATAATGAATTAAAGCACTTGTTTTTAAAATTCTGCATTTTATTTCATCTTGAATTACAGTGTACATGTATGTACAGTACATGTGCAGAGTCAAATACGTATCTACTTATTTACGGGTTAACTTGATTCTAAAAAAATATATAGAAACATTACGCCAAGTGTTCTGTGAACCATGTAAATGGATGCAAGGGGGTTGTCCATATGAACTCGTGATGTATGGACTGTTGTGATGCTCTGATGTCCAGCACTGGGAGGAATCAAAGAACTGGAACAACATTTACAGATTAAATAATAAAATATATGGCCATTTTTTGTTTGATAGAAAATGCATTTACCAGTTGTAGAGAGTATGTATCTGAAATGGACCCGGATCGATTTGATCCAAGTGCTTCGGCATGGTAGTAAATTGCTCTTAAAAACTGGAATCACAGAGTACATAAACAGAGTAAATAAAATGTGGAAATAAAAGCTTACTAAAAATACAATAGTACAAATAAATAAAACAGACTTTCCATTTGGGTGTTGTATTATTGATAGTGGACAAAATAGTTGAGATGAAATAATGGATCTGCGAAGGACACAGGAAGTCGACACAGTTTACCGGGTAAAAGCAGCAAATATACAAGGCGCGTTACAAGAGGCATTTCATCGCTTCTTCCCTCAGTTCTCTGTCTAAGAGTTATAAATAAGTTAGCCTCTTGCAATGACAGAAATGTTGCATTATCCATACGGGCCAAGGGGCGTAGAAGTTCAGTTTGTAGTTGATGCAAGTTAAGAATACCTATCTCTCTGATTTGGTCCTGCCGTACATACCTACACGTACGCTACGGTCACAAGACGCAGGCCTCCTAATTGTCCCTAGAATTTCTAAGCAAACAGCTGGAGGCAGGGCTTTCTCCTATAGAGCTCCATTTTTATGGAACGGTCTGCCTACCCATGTCAGAGACGCAAACTCGGTCTCAACCTTTAAGTCTTTACTGAAGACTCATCTCTTCAGTGGGTCATATGATTGAGTGTAGTCTGGCCCAGGAGTGGGAAGGTGAACGGAAAGGCTCTGGAGCAACGAACCGCCCTTGCTGTCTCTGCCTGGCCGGTTCCCCTCTTTCCACTGGGATTCTCTGCCTCTAACCCTGTTACGGGGCTGAGTCACTGGCTTACTGGGGCTCTCTCATGCCGTCCCTGGGGGGTGCGTCACCTGGGTGGGTTGATTCACTGTTGTGGTCAGCCTGTCTGGGTTGGCGCCCCCCCCTTGGGTTGTGCCGTGGCGGAGATCTTTGTGGGCTATACTCGGCCTTGTCTCAGGATGGTAAGTTGGTGGTTGAAGATATCCCTCTAGTGGTGTGGGGGCTGTGCTTTGGCAAAGTGGGTGGGGTTATATCCTTCCTGTTTGGCCCTGTCCGGGGTGTCCTCGGATGGGGCCACAGTGTCTCCTGACCCCTCCTGTCTCAGCCTCCAGTATTTATGCTGCAGTAGTTTATGTGTCGGGGGGCTAGGGTCAGTTTGTTATATCTGGAGTACTTCTCCTGTCCTATTCGGTGTCCTGTGTGAATCTAAGTGTGCGTTCTCTAATTCTCTCCTTCTCTCTTTCTTTCTCTCTCTCAGAGGACCTGAGCCCTAGGACCATGCCCCAGGACTACCTGACATGATGACTCCTTGCTGTCCCCAGTCCACCTGGCCATGCTGCTGCTCCAGTTTCAACTGGCCTGGGCCCTAGGACCATGTCCCAGGACTACCTGACATGATGACTCCTTGCTGTCCCCAGTCCACCTGACTGTGCTGCTACTCCAGTTTCAACTGTTCTGCCTTATTATTATAATCTCCACCCGGCACAGCCAGAAGAGGACTGGCCACCCCACATATGCTCTCTCTAATTATCTCTTTCTTTCTCTCTCTCGGAGGACCTGAGCCCTAGGACCGTGCCCCAGGACTACCTGACATGATGACTCCTTGCTGTCCCCAGTCCACCTGACTGTGCTGCTACTCCAGTTTCAACTGTTCTGCCTTATTATTATTCGACCATGCTGGTCATTTATGAACATTTGAACATCTTGGTCATGTTCTGTTATAATCTCTACCCGGCACAGCCAGAAGAGGACTGGCCACCCCACATAGCCTGGTTCCTCTCAAGGTTTCTTCTTAGGTTTTGGCCTTTCTAGGGAGTTTTTCCTAGCCACCGTGCTTTTACACCTGCATTGTTTGCTGTTTGGGGTTTTAGGCTGGGTTTCTGTACAGCACTTTGAGATATCAGCTGATGTACGAAGGGCTATATAAATAAATTTGATTTGATTTGATTTAATTATTTGTGTGTGACCAGACTGTACTCAGTCAAAAGTACACTAACAAAAGAATACTCTTCGCAAATTCTACTGAGCCCATGTCTGGACCTTTCATTTGTAAATTGACCTAATCTGCGGCAGTTAGTAATGATTAGTCTGAATTAGTTGTCATTATGGGATAACGTCACCGGTAACTCATTCAATCTCTAAATCACCTTCAGTCTCTTCAGAACAATCATAGCAACACCACCAGGTAGTGCTTCTGAGTGGAGCTAACAGATTCATGGCTATACAGTCGGTTCCTGTAATGTACTCAGATTTGTAGTAGAATGCATTTTTTTGTTGTTGTCTGATATACTTTTTTTCTCTGAATGCAGGCTCACTAGTAACATACGATTGTAATCATTGTTTTTTACATTGCATGTGGCATTCTATGTGGGTGGATTTCAAAATGAGTAATTGACACATTTTCTCAATGTCTTACAGGCGACGCATAAACTGTATGAGCAACATGCTGTGTCTACGAATATCATGTTCATTGTAAATGTGAGACTGATCCTGCTACTCCTGATTTTAATTGTATGTCAGAGATGATACTGAACGGTGAAGCAAATCAAATCAAATACACGTGTTTAGCAGATGTTAATGCGAGTGTAGCGAAATGCTTGTGTTTCTAGCTCCGACAGTGCAGTAATAGCTAACAAGTAACATTTAATAAATAACACAAAACATATATCCAATTCACACAAATCTAAGTAGGAATGAATTTAGACTATATACACACGGACGAGCAATGTCTGAGCAGAAGAGAACCATGATTCATCGAATTCATAATACATTTTCATCAACCAACTCCAAAAAACAACTGTCACAGTGGATGTCTGAGCAGACAATTACATTTGTTCAGGGAACTGACCTTTTTAAGGGTGATGCAACGTAAACTTTTTCCCCCCAACCCTCAAAAATCTTTGGGATAATGCAGATTGACAGGGAGGAATGATGGTGGTGGACGCATTATCCTGTTCCTCTCCCATAATTCAATGCGCCCCAATACCCTCTGTAGACCACAACATTCCCTAGAGAGATTTCACGCAACGGTCAGGATTTAAAAAAATAAAAGGAAGTGGGCAAAGCCCTCCCTCCCTTTCAACCCCCTGCCCCCTCCAGCTCATGTCCTTGTTCCATAAAGTCCACCAGCTGTTGCCTTACACTAAACTCTGCTGAGGAGAAACTGATCTAAACGGACCAATCTGATGAGTTGACTGTGAGGTTAGCAAAAGGATTTGAATAGTGGGGTCATTGCGCCACCATCAAGTACGGCTGTGGTAGATAGTGTACAATACATGGCCAGAAGTCTGACAGGCAGGGTCCACAGGTTTCAGACACACAGGTTTCAAACACTTACTCCGCCATTTTAGGCCATGTCAGACAAAGACAAAGCAAACACTCTACTTCGCCATTTTAGGCTATGTCAGACAAAGACACATAAAACACTTTCAGAGTGATAAAATGCACAATGACTTTCCTGAGTTTGTTGTGGGGACAAGGTTAAGCTTTTGCTAATGGGGACATGTACTGTAGGTAGGGGGTGGGAAGCAGGGAGTTAGAAGGGGAAAGAAGAGATGTAAGGGAGATGTAGCACACAGATGAGTAGGGGAAACATTAAAGCAAGCTCTCATAGCGTCATTGGGGAATAAGACGCTCATCCATGTTCTCCAAAGTTTCCCCAAAGTTTCCCCAAAAATGAATGTCAGTTTTCAAAGTGTTTTTGTTTCTCTTGCTGCTCTGTATCGTTCCAATTATTTATTGTTATTCTGTACATAGAAGCAAAAGAGAACCATGATTCATCGAATTCTCAATCCATTTTCATCTACCAACTCAAAAAAAACTATTGTCGCAGTGGACTTTTAGACAGGGACATGTCCCTCTAATTACATTGTATAGTTCCATTTCTCCAAATATCACATTTAGAAGTTATGGGTTAAGTTTAGGCACTCAATCTGAATGGGTAAGGTAAGGGTTAATGTTGTTGAGAAAAAAAAAAAAAAAAAAATTAACTGTGTGCACCACTTGGATTGAACACGCAACAAGATTCATGGGATTACACTCATCCACCATGCCCTAGTAAATCCTAAACCTACTTGATTGTAAAAGTGCTCACTGCTGCCCCTAGTGACCAGTTGTAATGGATTTTCTTGATGTTCTCGGGACATGGATAGAAGTTCAATTTCGATGACAATCTTGAACGACCTGCCCCCCACAAAATAAAAAAAGTAGATTGGTCGGCTGGACAGGCGATCCAAAAACATGTGACAGTTTTGGGGTGAGGGAAACAGCCAGACAGACAGAGAGGTCAGGAGAGGGGCAGTGTGGCAACGTCTGGTACCCTTCTGTCCAAACCTATGAGCAGTCACCATCCTCCTTCTCATCTTCAGCGTCAGCATCATCATTACTGAACTCCAGATGAACCCAGATTAATCGGTTAATTTCACTCGGAGACCGGAAGGTTTTTCAGGGATATTTTAGGATTTAAGCGAAACAGAGGAGGTGAATCTGCGGCCAAATCAATTTACTTCTCTTTTATTTTAACGTGGAAAAGAGTTACACAGCAGAACATGTGGAAACTGTCACAATTTATAATCATATTTATTAATATTACTTGTATTATTATCTAGTCAAACAAGTATTTATTATAGGGAATAATTAAAGAGACATTATGTAGGCCATACGTAAGTATTTTACCTACATTAATTACCTTTGATTAGGTTTATAATAACTTAAATTAATAACTCCAATTAATAACTCCAATTAATAACTCCAATTAATAACGCATTTATATTGGCTCATTAAATAGTTTATTTATTTATTACTTCCGTGAATCATTCCTCCGTTCGTTAGATGTTTCATATATGTCCTTATTTAACCATTTACTAATTATTAGTTAAGTATTTTTGCATGGCCTCTTCTAAAATGTTTGATATTTATACTGTATAAATACTTTAGAAATATTTTGAGTGACCAGTGTATTTTCTGACAAGAAGATGGTCATGCTATAAGTAGACATTCTAACATGCACCTTAATGTCTCAAAATGACCTGGATCATATCAATGGGTAAAGAAGAGAAGACAACACAGGAAGTTAAAGGAAATATATTGAACATTTTATTAACAACACAGGAAGTTAAGGAAAATATATTGAACATTTTATTAACAACACAGGAAGTTAAAGAAAATATATTGAATATTTTATTCACAACACAGGAAGTTAAAAGAAATATATTGAACATTTTATTAACAATACTGGAAGTTAAAAAAATATATTGAACATTTTATTCACAACACAGGATGTTAAAAAAAATATATTGAACATTTTATTCAGAACACAGGAAGTTAAAAGAAATATATTGAACATTTTATTAACAATACTGGAAGTAAAAAAAATATATTGAACATTTTATTCACAACACAGGATGTTAAAGGAAATATATTGAACATTTTATTCAGAACACAGGATGTTAAAGGAAATATATTGAACATTTTATTCAGAACACAGGAAGTTAAAGAAAATATATTGAACATTTTATTCACAACACAGGATGTTAAAGGAAATATATTGAACATTTTATTCAGAACACAGGATGTTAAAGGAAATATATTGAACATTTTATTCAGAACACAGGAAGTGAAAGAAAATATATTGAACATTTTATTTAGAACACAGGATGCTAAAGGAAAAATATTGAACATTGTATTCACAACACACAAAAACTGTTGTAAAACAAATGTTGTAAGCACTTGAGGAACAGTTTTGAATGTTTTATGTTGTCAACCTCACGAACGCAAACTAATCCTAAAATAGGGAAATGTAGCCGACACACAACGGACAGGACAGTTTTTCTCTAGTGGATTTGAATACCTTACATGTATGATTTACCGGTGGTATGTGACACGCAGATCCTTCAAATGATTCCATTGCTTCATTCTTTTAACCGCAGACTATTTTCGCTCCTTTACTGGACCTGAAAAGGTATTAAATATTTATACCGTAACGATCAGTTAAATAATGTAGTCATATATTTGTTTCCTAACCTCATAAGCAGTCTATGGACCTGCTGTAAGGAGCGACCGCAATCCTAAACTTTGGTTTTGATACAAAAGTCACTGCCAAGAAACGCTTATGTTAGCATTTGCGGACTAAAACCCTTATTTTAATTAGCAATATTACAACAATGTTCAATATATTTTCTTAACTTTTTACTGCTGTGGGCTAAATCAGAGTGTTTCTTGGCAGTCTTAAACAAAAGTATACACCTCACACTTATGGTTATGGGCTTAAAAAGAAGAAGACAGTCGTCGTGGAATATCTAATCAAAGTGAAGAGAAACTACAAATTATCTCAAGCAACACGTTATTTTAAGATTTTCAAAGATTGAGAATCAACTACTCGCTCAACAGTGCATAGCTGAAAAGCTCAACGAACAGTGTCGGGTCTTGGCTTTAATAGATAAAAAAAACAAGCCCTTTCTGTATACGTAGCTGTCAGAAGATAATGTGTAAAAAGGTCATTAGTTGTCTGTGCAAACTTTAAGATAGCTAACTGAATTCACAACAGCAAAACACTATAATGTGCTCCTTCCTACAAGGTTCTACACAGTTGACTTCCTGTAGATAGTAAACCCAGGGGAATTTACATGCGGTCAAACCCACGCGGACCTCAGCTAGACAACCAGTCTGATGACTAAGTCCCACAAAGACAAGATTGTATCAGGTTAGAAATAACACTAGCATATGACAAGAGACTATTCTTTAATCACTAGAACAAGGGGGAATAGCATGACTAATTATGTACAATACACCTGTACCATGTCAGATATAGAGTTGATTCAATTTTGATTTTGCATCCCAGTATTACCATGTATATACATCACAGAAGAATGTAATTATTAATTATGACATTACGAAAAAATGAATAACATTTCACTCATGAAATGCGGAGTAAGTTGAGCCACCCTTAATTCTAGGAAACCATCATTTAATAATTAGAAAAAATATTTTGGAAGAGGTCATCGTTTCGTGGAGTCTGTGAGGGAATAAACCACATGGAAAAAGAGGTAAGTTAGATCCCAAAATGTATATTTTCACAAAGTCAAATGTATTTATTTTTATAGATTTCATGATGGTTATATCTAAACCAAAGTAGATAATGTTCTATATGTCAGTTTGGGTCTCTATAAGCTTCAATATGAGGTCCTGAACCTAGCTTGAAGGTGCATCATTGTAGCTGTGGGCTAATATAGTCACAATGTTTGCGCCAATGGCAAGTTGAGAACTTAAAAGTGTTTTTAATTTCCATGGGTAATACAAGGCAGTATTTTTGGGATTTAAAGTAGCAGATTATTGATTATTAAAATGATTAAAAAGACAAAAAGTGATTCTGATTAAGTTGAATTGTGTTTGGGAAATAAAAATAGACATTCATTTAAAAAGGTAGTGGTCTTAATAATTCAGTAAAGACATGTCCAGCTTAATTTACGCTGTCCTGCGGCTCAACCTACCTCATACCTGCGGCTCAACCTAACTCATACCTGCGGCTCAACCTACCTCATACCTGCGGCTCAACCTACCTCATACCTGGGGTAATTGTGCCAAGAGAACACCTTTTTTGGGACAAGCTATGTTTTCGAAACTGTAATGTTTACATGAATTCTGATTATTTACAGGGATACACAACATCCTGAAATATATGTATATATATCTTTGTTAGGAAAAACTACAATATTCCACTTGACAGAGTGATGCTGGATGTTATAAATGGCTCAGCTTTCCAACTCTCATCCATTGTGTGCTAATTTAGCTAGGTCATTTTGAGACCGTAATAAGGAGCATCTGGTAGTGTTATAATGTTTGCCAATGGCATGCCTATCATTTTGTGAGATATTGCACATCACTCAAAACATTTCTACAGTATTTCTAAAGTATAAATAGCCCACACTTAAGATGTGGTCACGCAAAAAAAAATATTTTTATTTATGATTAGAAAATCCTCATCAGGATCAATATTAAACGTCTTGTGAATGACTTTATGAATCATTATTACACATTTTAAAAGTGGTTTATAAATGTGTTAATAACATAGTTACAAACATTTACACATGTGGGAGTAATGATTAATACGTTATAAATAAACTATTTACTATTCCATTATTTTGTTTTTGATAAAGTGCTACCTTAAAAAAAAATCGTAATAAAAAAAATGAAAATTACAGCATAAATAAATTATACATTTGTACTTTGTTAATTTTTACACAAGTAATTATAAGTCGTTTTATTTTCCTTCTTATGCATAAATAAATAAATATATATTTTTTAAGTATTTCTTTGGAATGCATGAAACAGTAGTACTTTAATGTTTTTGCACAACGTTAATATAAGAATAAAACAAAGGCCTATGATTTTTTTATATACACAAAGAGAATCAGGTGCTCAACTGATGGACTTGAAACTCTCCCAAAAAACATTTCTTACCCCAGGACACTTCAACTGGTGACCATCTAGGAGAATAAAGATAAAGGAACATTCTTTCTACATATAGAGAAAATCTTTATTAAAGGGACACATAAACAATAGACTTAGGTTTTGGTTTAATCGCTTTCATCAGAGCCTTGGGCAGGAAAAGGTGGGAGACACCTGTACAGCCTCTCAAGGGAAAACATGGTTACTTTATTTATAAATATACATTTGACAAGTAATCCTGTAAATCTATAACTATATATAACTATACTATATTTAATGGTTATAAATACAGTACCAGCCAAAGTGTGGACACACCTAATAATTCCAGGGTTTTTCTTTATTTTTACTATTTTCTACATTGTAGAATAATTGTGAAAACATCAAAACGATCAAATAACACATATGAATTCATGTAGTAACCAAAACAGTGTTAAACACATCAAAATCTATTAAACAAATTCTAACTCTTGTTCTGCAGCCTTCTCAATTCAGATGAACACAAGTGACATGCTTGGCTTAATGCCCAAGGATATCAGCGATGTGATTATATCTCTAAAACTGCCTAAACCTTTCACTGGTTAGCGATGCTAACCATGCAGCATATATTCCTTCTAATGTCTCATGTTTTACTGAGTAACTCTTTCTACTGCTGTGACAGCTAGAACCCACTGCTGTGACAGCTAGAACCCACTGCTGTGACAGCTAGAACCCACTGCTGTGACAGCTAGAACCCACTGCCGTGACAGATAGAACCCACTGCTGTGACAGCTAGAACCCACTGCTGTGACAGCTAGAACCCACTGCCGTGACAGCTAGAACCCACTGCCGTGACAGTTAGAACCCACTGCTGTAATAGTTAGAACCCACTGTTGTAATAGTTAGAACCCACTGCTGTAATAGTTAGAACCCACTGCTGTAATAGTTAGAACCCACTGCTGTAATAGTTAGAACCCACTGCTGTGACAGTTAGAACCCACTGCTGTGACAGTTAGAACTACTGTTGAGGCAGTTAGAACTACTGTTGAGGCAGTTAGAACCCACTGCTGTGACAGTTAGAACTACTGTTGAGGCAGTTAGAACTACTGTTGAGGCAGTTAGAACTACTGTTGAGGCAGTTAGAACCCACTGCTGTGACAGTTAGAACTACTGTTGAGGCAGTTAGAACCCACTGCTGTAATAGTTAGAACCCACTGCTGTAATAGTTAGAACCCACTGCTGTAATAGTTAGAACCCACTGCTGTAATAGTTAGAACCCACTGCTGTGGCAGTTAGAACCAACTGCTGTGACAGTTAGAACCCACTGCTGTGACAGTTAGAACCCACTGCTGTGACAGTTAGAAGTACTGTTGAGGCAGGGACCAAAATGAAAAAGATGCAAGTGAACAACAAACGTCACACATATTCTTAGAGGATTCCATATCTCGCATTTCCATGCTTTGGCTGGAATCCCAGACCTCATCACATGACCCCAACCGCATAATTACACACAATTGACATCACATTCACGGTTGGTACACGTTTAAGACGTTAGAGAAAAACAAGCACACCCAAGAGCTATCTAATTTATTTCCCTCTAGTCACCGAACCCCAGCGACGAGAAATACCAGAGAAATCCTGAAGAGCGATTCATTCATTCTCACACATGGAGGGCAGCGGTGGCAGTAGTGACAGCAGGGGTCCATTAATCTCCAAAATATGGACCCCACATGCCTGAGCCAATGGGATGGCCAGATCTGCCTTGCACCCACAGATACATGGAGTTCATGTGGAGTTCATCATGGTGGCTGTGGTGTCGGCGATGTCGACATCGATGACGATGGAAGGTTCGACGCTGACAACTGTGGCCTTAAAGCAGCCTGTCTAAAGGACTGTTGGCAGTGCTGTGTTCTCGTCTATGTACAGGTTTCATATATATACATATACACATTTCATTTGCTAGTTTTCAGTATTATTTTAGATTTGTTTTTGGGGGGGCAGCGGAGTTGGGTAATGAAGACGGTCAGAAAGTACTTGCTTTTTTTTTACATTAATGATTAAAAGATGTGAGGAGGTGATATAACCCCTCCGTTTTACAAGAGAAGATCTCAGCTGTTCTAATTTAAGATGATTCATTTTAACTAGACATTTTTTACTCCCTGTATTGCATTGTACACTTTTCAATATTTGGTTTCAATATTTTTTATTTTGTTTCAACAAACGTGCTCATTTTTACTCTCTGTCTGTACACCGTCATTTGCATAGCCTACATATCATCCACGTTTCACTGCCTTTTTCCAACTCTGACCCTTTAAATGTTCTGTACCATAGTGGATTAATCTAGTGTACCATAGTGGATTAATCTAGTGTACCATAGTGGATTAATCTAGTGTACCATAGTGGATTAATCTAGTGTACCATAGTGGATTAATCTAGTGTACCATAGTGGATTAATATTGTGTACCATAGTGGATTAATCTAGTGTACCATAGTGGATTAATCTAGTGCACCACAAACACATGGATTAATCTAGTGTACCACAGTGGATTAATCTAGTGTACCACAGTCGATTAATCTAGTGTACCATAGTGGATTAATCTAGTGTACCATAGTGGATTAATCTAGTGTACCGTAGTGAATTAATCTAGTGTACCATAGTGGATTAATATAGTGTACCACAGTGGATTAATCCAGTGTACCATAGTGGATTAATAAAGTGTATCATAGTGGATTAATCTAGTGCACCATAAACACATGGATTAATCTAGTGTACCACAGTGGATTAATCTAGTGTACCATAGTGGTTTAATCTAGTTTACCATAAACACATGGATTAATCTAGTGTACCATAGTGGATTAATCTAGTGTACCATAGTTTATTAATCTAGTGTGCCATAGTGGATTAATATAGTGTACCATAGTGGATTAATCTAGTATACCATAGTGGATTAATCTAGTGTATCATATTGGATTAATCTAGTGTACCAAAGTGGATTAATCTAGTGTACCATAGTGGATTAATCTAGTGTACCATAAACTCATGGATTAATCTAGTGTACCATAGTGGATTAATCTAGTGTACCACAGTGGATTAATCTAGTGTACCACAATGGATTAATCTAGTGTACCATAGTGAATTAATCGAGTGTATCATAGTGGATTAATCTAGTGCACCATAAACACATGGATTAATCTAGTGTACCACAGTGGATTAATCTAGTGTACCATAGTGGTTTAATCTAGTGTACCATAAACACATGGATTAATCTAGTGTACCTTAGTGGATTAATCTAGTGTACCATAGTTTATTAATCTAGTGTGCCATAGTGGATTAATCTAGTATACCATAGTGGATTAATCTAGTGTATCATATTGGATTAATCTAGTGTACCATAGTGGATTAATCTAGTGTACCATAGTGGATTAATCTAGTGTACCATAAACTCATGGATTAATCTAGTGTACCATAGTGGATTAATCTAGTGTACCATAGTAGATTAATCTACTGTACCACAGTGGATTAATCTAGTGTACCACAATGGATTAATCCAGTGTACCATAGTGGATTAATCTAGTGTACCATAGTGAATTAATCGAGTGTACCATAGCGGATTAATCTAGTGTTCCATAAACACAAGGATTAATCTAGTGTACCACAGTGGATTAATCTAGTGTATCATAGTGGATTAATCGAGTGTACCATAGCGGATTAATCTAGTGTTCCATAAACACATGGATGAATCTAGTGTACCATAGTGGATTAATCTAGTGTACCACAGTGGATTAAACCAGTGTACCATAGTGGATTAATCTAGTGTATCATAGTGTATTAATCTAGTGTACCATAAACACAAGGATTAATCTAGTGTACCATAGTGGATTAATCTAGTGTACCATAAACACATGGATTAATCGAGTGTACCATAAACACATGGATTAATCTAGTGTACCACAGTGGATTAATCTGGTGTACCATAGTGGATTAATCTAGTGTACCATAGTGGAATAATCTAGTGTACCATAGTGGATTAATCTAGTATTCCATAGTGGATTATTCTAGTGTACCATAGTGGATTAATCTAGTGTACCATAGTGGATTAATCTAGTGTATCATAGTGGATTAATCTAGTGTACCATAGTGGATTAATCTAGTGTACCATAGTGGATTAATCTAGTGTACCATAAACAAATGGATTAATCTAGTGTATCATAATGGATTAATATAGTGTACCATAGTGGATTAATCTAGTGTACCATAAACACATCGATTCATCTAGTGTATCATAGTGGATTAATCGAGTGTACCATAGCGGATGAATCTAGTGTACCACAGTGGATTAATCTAGTGTACCATAGTGGTTTAATCTAGTGTACCATAAACACATGGATTAATCTAGTGTACCTTAGTGGATTAATCTAGTGTACCATAGTTTATTAATCTAGTGTGCCATAGTGGATTAATCTAGTATACCATAGTGGATTAATCTAGTGTATCATATTGGATTAATCTAGTGTACCATAGTGGATTAATCTAGTGTACCATAGTGGATTAATCTAGTGTACCATAGTGGATTAATCTAGTGTACCATAAACTCATGGATTAATCTAGTGTACCATAGTGGATTAATCTAGTGTACCATAGTAGATTAATCTACTGTACCACAGTGGATTAATCTAGTGTACCACAATGGATTAATCCAGTGTACCATAGTGGATTAATCTAGTGTACCATAGTGAATTAATCGAGTGTACCATAGCGGATTAATCTAGTGTTCCATAAACACAAGGATTAATCTAGTGTACCACAGTGGATTAATCTAGTGTATCATAGTGGATTAATCGAGTGTACCATAGCGGATTAATCTAGTGTTCCATAAACACATGGATGAATCTAGTGTACCATAGTGGATTAATCTAGTGTACCACAGTGGATTAAACCAGTGTACCATAGTGGATTAATCTAGTGTATCATAGTGGATTAATCTAGTGTACCATAAACACAAGGATTAATCTAGTGTACCATAGTGGATTAATCTAGTGTACCATAAACACATGGATTAATCGAGTGTACCATAAACACATGGATTAATCTAGTGTACCACAGTGGATTAATCTGGTGTACCATAGTGGATTAATCTAGTGCACCATAGTGGAATAATCTAGTGTACCATAGTGGATTAATCTAGTATTCCATAGTGGATTATTCTAGTGTACCATAGTGGATTAATCTAGTGTACCATAGTGGATTAATCTAGTGTATCATAGTGGATTAATCTAGTGTACCATAGTGGATTAATCTAGTGTACCATAGTGGATTAATCTAGTGTACCATAAACAAATGGATTAATCTAGTGTATCATAATGGATTAATATAGTGTACCATAGTGGATTAATCTAGTGTACCATAAACACATCGATTCATCTAGTGTATCATAGTGGATTAATCGAGTGTACCATAGCGGATGAATCTAGTGTACCACAGTGGATTAATCTTGTGTACCATAAACACATGGTTTAATCTAGTGTACCATAGTGGATTAATCTAGTGTACCACAATGGATTAATCTAGTGTACCACAGTGGATTAATCTAGTGTACCATAGTGGATTAATCTAGCGTACCATAGTGGATTAATCTAGTGTACCACAGTCGATTAATCTAGTGTACCATAGTGGATTAATCTAGTGTACCATAAACACAAGGATTAATCTGCATCTGCCCTGACTGTGTCCTGTGAACCAGCCCAAGTCAAAATGTATAAGGATTTACATCCAGGGGTGGATGTATTTTGAAATCTGCAAAAGACAAATTGACAGCCTCAACCATCCATAGAAATATATAGAGACATATAGAGCTCTCTACGGTCAGGCTTGGGCCCATAACGGGCCCAAGAGTGTCACGCCCTCGACCGTAGAGAGCTTTATATGTCTCTATTTTGGTTTGGTCAGGGTGTGATTTGAGTGGGCATTCTATGTCTCTTGTTCTATGATTTGTATTTCTGTGTGTTTGGCCGGGTGTGGTTCTCCATCAGAGGCAGCTGTCTGTTCGTTGTCTTTGATTGAGAATCATACTTAGGTAGCCTTTTTAACAATTGACCAGTCATATTTATTTATTATGCAGTTTGTTAAAGAAAATACATATGAATGAATTACCCAATCAAGGCAGGGCCCCCTAGTTACCCATATGGGCCCCCAGCCTCCTGTCCTCCTCCATCTGATGATTTACAGGGCAGCAGCAGGCATCAGCAAGCAGTCTACATTCATTGAGTCTTCCTGTGGTTGGTGGTTTAAGTGAATAAAATATCAAATATATACTGCATATACAGTATATACTGTATATATTTCCTTAATTTTGGGGGGGATTGTTTCTCTTCTTTATTTAAAAAACCTTTTACTTTGTTGTCGCCCTCATGGGTCTCCCACGGGCCTGGGCCCATGTGCTTAAGCCCCGTTAAAACGCTGCATTAAGCCGACCCTGCTTACATCCACATACAGTACATGTGAGGGTGTTGCTCAGTATACTGTTCTCTGTGACGGATTTCTCATCACAGGAACTCTCGACCTCACACATGCTCTAAACAAGACACGTGACGACAGTGTTTGTTCTCTCCTCCTCATTCCTCAATCTCCTCTGAGAGCATTAGAGTGATAATACCTTGGAGGCCACTGCACCGCCTCTTAACCTCTCTCTCTAATCTTGTCGTGAACCTTTCACCCCGCCATCATATCACAGAGAACGAGGGAATGGAATTAAATAAATAGAACAGAAATGATTCAGGTTCCTTTACGTCAGATTAAAGAATGTAATTTAGAGGTATTTGGTCTAATTTGAAAGTGCCAGAACCACTTCATGTCAAACAGGCAATCTACTCAAATGCTGAGGCTTTTACACATTGATTTACAATCAAAACAATAACAAAATAAATACCGTCCAACGTAAATAACATAATTAATACAAACATCCCGAGTAAATTACAGCCTCAATTGTCTCTGGGAGGCCATGCTGATGATATGGAAATAATTTGGTTTTGATTAGGCTGCTGGGTTGTTCAAGATAGCACTGCGTGCTTCAGTGGCTAAACTCCATGCAGCTCAATCACGGACCTGCGTGATATTTCAATAATGATCTAGGCCGCTGAGATTGATTAAACCTCCATTGTTTTCATCAAAAAACGGCCTCATGATATCTCTAACAGGAGGCCTGGGGCAGAAAAGCTGACAAAGAACCAAGCTGCTATGTAGGTTAGCTTTACAAAAGACTTTTTAATAAATAAATAAAGTGCTTGAAGAGGTGAGTGCTCGGTCAGCTAGTCTCCACATCCCATTGAGTTGTGTCACATCTGAGGGCAGCCACTAGGCCGTTACTGATCTAATGTGTAGCGAGTGTGCCGTCTAGCATACAAACTCAGAGCCTCAAACTCATACACCACTAGCTGAACCCGACAAACATGCACACACACAAACACGCTCGCAGTTTATTCCATTGGATACCGTTGATATTAACGCATACCTCACACAATCATACATGCCATTGTATCTTTTAATTCATATGGAAAAGTTAACATGCATAATTGTTAAGATAAACATTTAAATGCTTTGAATCCTGGATATTTTGGGAGATTTGATTTGATGTATATTTGTACGAGTAGGCTTTGCATGTATGAATGAATATTTTGAGTGTATAACTGCTGATAGAAAATCAATAACGTAGGCTTACCGCTATATACAAACACTTTACATGTTTTGAGAAGGCAGAAACATGTCCCAGATATTACCACACGAGAAGGCAGAAACATGTCCCAGATATTACCACACGAGAAGACAGAAACATGTCCCAGATATTACCACACGAGAAGACAGAAACATGTCCCAGATATTACCACACGAGAAGGCAGAAACATGTCCCAGATATTACCACACGAGAAGACAGAAACATGTCCCAGATATTACCACACGAGAAGGCAGAAACATGTCCCAGATATTACCATACGAGAAGGAACAAACATGTCCCAGATATTACCACACGAGAAGGCAGAAACATGTCCCAGATATTACCACACGAGAAGGCAGAAACATGTCCCAGATATTACCACACGAGAAGGCAGAAACATGTCCCAGATAATTACCACACGAGAAGACAGAAACATGTCCCAGATATTACCACACGAGAAGGCAGAAACATGTCCCAGATATTACCACACGAGAAGACAGAAACATGTCCCAGATAATTACCATACGAGAAGACAGAAACATGTCCCAGATATTACCACACGAGAAGGCAGAAACATGTCCCAGATAATTACCATACGAGAAGACAGAAACATGTCCCAGATAATTACCATACGAGAAGGCAGAAACATGTCCCAGATAATTACCATACGAGAAGACAGAAACATGTCCCAGATAATTACCATACGAGAAGGCAGAAACATGTCCCAGATAATTACCATACGAGAAGACAGAAACATGTCCCAGATAATTACCATACGAGAAGACAGAAACATGTCCCAGATAATTACCATACAAGAAGACAGAAACATGTCCCAGATATTACCACACGAGAAGGCAGAAACATGTCCCAGATATTACCACACGAGAAGGCAGAAACATGTCCCAGATATTACCACACGAGAAGACAGAAACATGTCCCAGATATTACCACACGAGAAGGCAGAAACATGTCCCAGATAATTACCATACAGACATGCAAAAAATGGCATTTCTAGATGTCACCTCATTAAAGATGATCATTCTCAAAACCAGACTTCCACCATGCTATATTATTCATATTTGGCATCTTACACTACTAGGGGCGAGGACCCATGAGGGACAGGAAATGCATAGAAGGTGGCAGTTTACACCAGTTGATATTTTCGCTCCTCGGTAAGGTTTAAGTGGGCCTCGGGCTGTGATTACGTTATTCTAACGTGTGAATTCTCCTTCAGGCCATAGAACAACACCGGGGGCAAAATGTCAAAAGAAAATACCACTGTACTCTAAGGAGTGAATGGTGGTCACATAGACATAATGGAGGAGGGTCTCCCGAGTGGTGCAGTAGTCTAAGGCACTGCATCGCAGTGCTAGCTGTGCCACTAGACATCCTGGTTTGAGTCCAGGCTCCGTCGTTTGGCCGGCAGGGATGTCCTTATCCCATCGCGCTCTAGTGACTCCTGTGGCGGGCCGGGAGCAATGCACGCTGACACGGTCACCAGGTGTATAGTGTTTCCTCCGACACATTGATGTGACTGGCATCTGGGTTAAGTGGGCATTGTGTCAAGAAGCAGTGCGGCTCGGTTGGGTTTCGACTTTCGCCTCTCCCGAGTCCGTACGGGAGTTGCAGCTATGGGGCAAGAATGTAACTATCAATTGGATTCCACAAAATCGGGGAGAAAAAAGCCTTAAAAACAATTAAGGAAAAAATAAGACATGATGGGAAAAGTCAGAGAGACGTTCTCTGTTTGCAATGTGGTAGTACAGACACCACGGCTAGCACGGTAACCTGACTGTTGCCTGTACCCACGGTAACCTGACTGTTGCCTGTACCCACGGTAACCTGACTGTTGCCTGTACCCACGGTAACCTGACTGTTGCCTGTACCCACGGTAACCTGACTGTTGCCTGTACCCACGGTAACCTGACTGTTGCCTGTACCCACGGTAACCTGACTGTTGCCTGTACCCACGGTAACCTGGCAGGTGTCTGTACCCACGGTAATCTGGCAGGTGTCTGTACCCACAGATCAGTGGTCCACTCACTCTCATTCATGTTCCTGTGTACCGGACATTCACATTGTGATTTCTGTGTGTTTGACTGTTTTCATTTTTCTAGAGTGACCTCTGCTTGACCAGCCACTCTCACCCAAGGATACACTTAAAGTACACTTAAAGTGGAGAGAAAAAAATTAAATGTGATGTCTTTTTTTTAAATGTCATATGTTCGTCTACACCTTGAAAATGAACTGTAAAAGAAAAATGTGTGATGCACGTACATGCAAGTACATAGAATTTTATCCACAAAATATTTTTTTAAATGTACTTCTTGGTTTCTATTGTGTTCTGACTGCCAGAGTCTGGTCGAGGTAAAAGTCCATTCAAGTTTGAATATGAATATTTGCAAGAGTATGGTTTTCTTTTGGTCTCTTTCCTAAGCTTCGGCAATTACTTCTGACCCGATTCTGGCAGTCGGGTCAGAAGTAATTAGTTTTTGCTTTGTTGTCGACACACATCAGTAGAGAACAATGATACAGAGTACTGCAAAAATATTGTATTGTCAGCCATTAAAACCAAGACAGCAACTGTTAGTCATGCACTTTGTACTATGAAATGTGCAACTACACAGTGTTTTGTCATTATATACGTTCCAGTAGAAAGTAAAGAGGTAATATGTCATTGTGAATATAAAATATATATTCTACAGATCACAAAAAATGATAGTGAATAGTGAATAATTAAGAAAGAGATTTTCTCTGGTCCTCATCTTACGCTTTTTCAGAACTAAGACACTAAGTTTCATCATGAGGACGAAAGAAAAGTTATTCACCTGAGCATGAATTGTACTTTGTTTTGGTGGTTGTTCAACTAACGAAAATATTATCTGATTCCTGCATGAATATGCGTAAAACCCTGGTATTTTTAGAAAATCGAACTTTGATCCCAATTCGGCACATGCATCTCAAGCTAGGATTTGACCGTGAAAACACAGTCAAAGTACAGTGATATAACATTTATAATAATAATAATAATAATAATATATATTGTTAACATTTATAATAGTTAAAAAAAAATAATAACACATAATTACTATGCAAAATATGTCATTATTGGATATCTATTTTTCTTTCTTCTAAAAACTCATAGCAATTAATTTAACATGTATGGTGCAATGTATACGCATTCCAAATGTTATATGGTTCAACTCATGATTAATGATTAATTTATCCTATTCTCTTTTAATTTAATCAATTCTATATTTTGAAGAATGTTACCCCTCGTTAGTACTTAGTATTTTATAGCCAACTATAAATGTAGAGATCATTTTTTGTGAACTAAGTGGAAGCTTATGGTACAATACAAAAATAATGTATTGTTAAGTGTGAAATGTACAAGAGTATCGTAAAATACAACAAAATATGAACCCACGCAGAATAAACAAGTCTGCCATGAAATAATTGTATCATTATCAGTAACATTTGTAGAAACAGTCTACATTACATTTCCATATATAAATACATGATATACATTTCTAAACCTACAACCTCTATGATAATGATCTACATAAGGGTCATCTGATGAACTTCACAACTTCACAATTTAACATTTACTACGACGAAAAACAATAACAATTTCTAATTCCATAATTTATGAAAAATTCTATTGTCGTTATTCCTCTGTCAATACTGTCCTGGGAACCATACCCCTGACAGTATTGACAGAGGAATAATGACAATAGAATTTTTCATAAATTATGGAATTAGAAATTGTTATTCTTTTGTAATTATATCTGAATAAAAGTGTAGAATTATTCATCTGAAAATTAATAACAATTATATTTATCAATAATACAAATAAGGGAATAAACAGTAAAATAGAGATTTTGTCATCTACCTGTTACGGTGATTTGGTTATATAGTATTATGGATTATGTTTTTTGAAACTGTAGTTTTTTAAATATATTTGAACATGTTTTACGTATTTTACATGAAGTCGTTTGTTCGCATGCATATCAATATAAGCAAGAATGCAAGCGTCTAAAAATTATTATAAATCGTCACACTTAACCCTAAATATGAACGTTATTCATATTTTCAAAAATGTATGAAAAATGTATAACATCTTAAACAATTGCACACTAATAGGATTCGTAAGTGTCGACCTTGTGACGATCGTCCAAAGCCTACAGGAAATAATGTAAGATAAAGTAACACAGCACTGACACAACATGTGGATGCTGGACTCTCGAGTGGCACGGGGGTCTAAGGCACTGCATCTCAGTGCTAGAGGAGTCACTACAGACCCTGGTTCGATCCTGGGCTGTAACACAACTGGCCGTAATTGGGAGTACCATAGGGCGGCGTAAACAATAGGCCCAGCGTGTTCCGGGTTAGGCCAGGGTTTGGCCAGGGTAGGCCGTCAGTGTAAATAATAATTGTTCTTAATTACACTGACTTGCCTAGTTAAATAAAGGTTAAATAAATTATGGATTGAGTTGCTTCATCTGTATCCATGTGTTGCTTATATCTTGGGGATGTATCCCATATAGCAATAGCACCTAGACTTGGTCTATACACACAGTCTACTGTAGTCTGGCAGGGGTCACAACAGAATTCCACCCTGCTGTAGCCTGGTAGATGTCACAACAGAGTTCCACCCTGCTGTAGTCTGGCAGAGGTCACAACAGAGTTCCACCCTGCTGTAGTCTGGCAGGGGTCACAACAGAGTTCCACCCTCATGTAGTCTGACAGAGGTCACAACAGAGTTCCACTCTGATATAGTCTGACAGAGGTCACAACAGAGTTCCACTCTGATATAGTCTGACAGAGGTCCACCCTGCTGAAGTCTGACAGGGGTCACAACAGAGTTCCACCCTGCTGAAGTCTGGCAGAGGTCACAACAGAGTTCCACTCTGATATAGTCTGACAGAGGTCACAACAGAGTTCCACACTGCTGAAGTCTGACAGGGGTCACAACAGAGTTCCACCCTGCTGAAGTCTGACAGAGGTCACAACAGAGTTCCACCCTGCTGTAGTCTAGCAGAGGTCACAACAGAGTTCCACTCTCTGAGCAGCAGGTCCCACCTGAGGCATGGATTCTGCCCCAGTTTCACCCCATTACATAAAGGGACAGGACACACCACTCTATATATATATATATATACATAGAGAGAGAGAGAGAGAGAGAGAGAGCATCCCACACCCTCGTAATTATGGCCCACAGCTCAACAACCATTTCACTAACCCAGGGTCATACTGACCTACTTACGGCCTGATTGTACATAGTGTTTCATTTTCACTACATTGTCCTTGATGAGCAGCATGTGTCTAAGGCAATAGATAGACTGCAATCATAAAGGCATGGCTGTAATTGATGTTCCTGCCTGCTGATAATTGCAGCCTGGACTCTTCATAGTACCCTGCCAGTTACTGTGTGTATGGGGACCAAAGCCTGTTGTAACAGAGAGACTATTGGCTTCTCAGCCTTTCACCTTTGACCCTGTATTTTATCCTGCAGGAAGTCAGGTTGGTTTTTTAGGAGGATCCACATTACTGACTGATGACCTGGGATGCCTTACCCTGAGGGGTCAGGAGAAAGTTGGATTTACTTTGAACATTTACCTGTTGAGCTGTTTAAATAAATGTCTAAATTTAAAATAGGTAAACAATATACGAAACTAGTCAAATGTTGTCTATGGTTGTACTACCATAATATGGTACAAATGCACATTTTTATATATATAATAATTATTATTATTTTTATCAATGATGCATTGGTATAGCTATTATTGCATAACTGTAATATTTTAAAATATGTTATTTGATATATGTTACTAATATGTTATTCGTGTTAATTAAAAAACATTTCATGTTCGTCATTTCATCACAGGGCGTCGTTGAACTCTGGTCACAATCGGGATTCTCTGTATTAATAAAGATGAAAAACTAAAAACAACAGGTACTTGTAAATGGTGGACGGTTTAACAGTCCCGAGAGGACTGAGTTGTGTGTTTATGAAGGAGAAACAACGGTTTAACAGTCCCGAGAGGACTGAGTTGTGTGTTTATGAAGGAGAAACAACGGTTTAACAGTCCCGAGAGGACTGAGTTGTGTGTTTATGAAGGAGAAACAACGGTTTAACAGTCCCGAGAGGACTGAGTTGTGTGTTTATGAAGGAGAAACAACGGTTTAACAGTCCCGAGAGGACTGAGTTGTGTGTTTATGAAGGAGAAACAACGGTTTAACAGTCCCGAGAGGACTGAGTTGTGTGTTTATGAAGGAGAAACAACGGTTTAACAGTCCCTAGAGGACTGAGTTGTGTGTTTATGAAGGAGAAACAACGCACGTTAAATGAAGACTGATTCCTATGCGATGTTCGGACGAAGGAAAATAGGTCAGCCAGTCATAATGGGACGGTGAACTTTCGAACTGTGTAAAAGTGTCTCTATTGTTCTCACGTTGACCAGACAGCACCGTTCCTTTTCAAATCATTGATTTTATCACACATATCAACATATTTACTCGTGGTGGATCATGTTGTTTTGTCAGTACTGTAGAGTATTGCTCGGAAAAGCACGGGGGGGGGGGTGGATTAAAGACTGGCTCCCGGTGAGGGACAAAATGGAGTGTGAGGATTAACAGTGTCACCTGGTATCGTGGTTCTAATATTCATTACAGCAATAAGGTGCATTTACAGTACTATTGAGATACAGTGGTTTGTGTCCGCCGCCGCACAACGTTTTACTGCTAGTCCTATACACCCTCTGCACTATTGCACATTCTATTCAAAGTTCATCAGACGTGTTTTATTTCAAATCTGAATATCTGAACTTGTATTATTTGTTCTCCTGCGTTGCCTCTACGTTCAGCCATGTTAGAGCTGTGCTGTGTAAGATTGGCAGACAGACAGTTGTTTTCTTTTTTGGGGGGGGCATTTTTGCGTCGTGTCTTTAGGCTGGTTCTGACCTGATTTCTGTCCTCAGCAAAGCCTCCATTTGGCTTCATGGGCGAACAGCAGCCTTTTTAAATACTAGAAACAAAATGGCGGCGTACGGTACCTTATGACTCCACCACGGTTTTCTTCCTGTCTCAGAGAGTGACTGTCCTCCACGAGGACTCTGTCAGCACTATGGCCACCATGTCTCTACTTTCGTCCGCGAGACGAGAAGAGGCACCCAGTTTTTCCTCCTTTTTTTTTTACAGTAAGTCCTTGATATTTAGAATCCCTGTTACTTTAAACACCTTATTATCAACTCTCTACATCACGGATTTCTATGTTTTGATATTAACTAAAAAAGCTAAATAATCAAATGGCGGTTTTCCATATGCCTTGCGTACATTTCCTTTCTCTACCATTCGCTCTGCGTCTCGCTGTCTCTTTTGACTTCTATTCCTCCTCTCTCTCTCTCTGCAGCGGCATCATAATATCACATTGCACAGCCTGCCCTAGACAAATGGGAATTTCATACTCCAGTGAACACAGCCTTTACACTATCATTAGCTCACATTCTCCTCAGCGGTGCAAATGTCATGTAGCAGGACGAAGGGGGCCATGGCTGACCGGGGCTGGCAGGGTGGAGGTGGTTGGAGGGTGGGGGGCCGCTGGGACGAGTGGGGGAAAAAAAGGCTTTCAGAAAGTGCAGTTCGCCCTAAAGGCACGGGCCAAGTCTTAAGGACCGGCGCCTGATCGGCTACATGTTGCTGCCGTGCAAAACACCACCAACATAAATAGGATCGCATCCATTGTCTGGAGTAAATGTGCTCATTATTATTCATGTCCTCGTTTTCTTTAAGTCGGTCTGAATGTTGTAGTAATTATTCCTCTGGAACAATTAGAAAACGTCTTTACTCACAGAGCTTCTTGAGAAGTGTAAATGTTTGGTTTTCATTCATCCTAATACATTTCCCTTCATTGGAATTACAATTTAGAAAATGACAGCTACATTAATACACGATGAAGTCATTAAATGCATTGCTTAATTGAGATATATTGGTTTTTCCTCCTTCCCAAGTATTTTATAACACCTTATGATTAGACTATTAGTGATGCCATACACCGTTAAGAACAAGACAGTGGAAATGAGTGAAAGAAAACTAAAATAGTTTGCATTGGGTGTTTACATTCCTTTGTTGTAGTTTATCTATCTCTTTGCCTCCCATCCTATGAGCCAAAAACGAACCAAACCAATTGAATGGAAAAATGTACACATACATAAACATCTCCAAGAGGTAAAAAGGGGGACCAAGGGATACGAGAATTGTTTCTGTCAGTACTCCCCCTGAGAAATGAAAGCAAATGCTGGCTCTGTCGGAAACTATTAGGGGCGAGGAGTGCTTCTCAACCTACCCTCTGTGTTCCTCTACTCACAACTCTCTTCAAATCCACAACCGCTACACAAACTCAGCTTCCTGCAAAATTGTTTCTCGTACTTGACAGAATTTTACTTACCATTGTTCCTACTTTGCGTCATAGTGATGCTAGACAATTCCCTTACCTACCTGCAGTACATAACAGTACATTTCCAATGACTACATTTCTCAGTACTACCATAACAGCTTGGGATCCATGAGCATATGAGATATGAGAGGTGGTGAAACTCTGCGGTCTCAGAATAACCTTGTCTTCTCAACACTTTGTCTCCTGCACCAGTTTCCGTTAAGTTAAAAAACAAACTCTCAAATTCAATCGGTCCTCAATCTAGGTGAGGAAGACAGCATTTGTGAATGTGTCTTAATGGAAGAATATGTTTTGGGGGGGAAAATGAGGGAGGTAGGTACTAACAGTATTTTGGTGCCAATATATTATTGTCTGCAGGGGGCAGAGGAGATGAGTCTGGTCATCCATCTGAGAAGGAAATATGGTATTTTAGGTCACGTATACCACTTCCTCTTTCACATTCTCTATCTCTTTTATAGGACGGTGGGTTCATGTAGAGTGCAGTGATTACGAATTTGAATGGAGCTAAAATGGAAACGTCTCCGGGGCACTCTCTGACCTGTCATCTTCTGTCTTCCTCCAATGGATCTGATGAGTACAGTACTCGCTATTATATTCACCTCTCTCTCTTTCTCTGTCTCTCTCTCTCTTTCTCCCTCTCTCTCTCTTTCTCTCTCTCTTTCTCCCTCTCTCTTTCTCCGTCTCTCTCTTTCTCTCTCTCTTTCTTCGTCTCTCTCTTTCTCCCTCTCTCTCTGTCTCTCTCTCTCTCTCTCTTTCTCCGTCTCTCTCTTTCTCTCTCTCTTTCTTCGTCTCTCTCTTTCTCCCTCTCTCTCTGTCTCTCTCTCTCTCTTTCTTCGTCTCTCTTTCTCTCTCTCTCTTTCTTCGTCTCTCTCTTTCTCTCCCTCTCCCTCCCCTCCCTCTCTCCCCTCCCTCTCTTTCTCTCTCCCCCTCCCTCTCTCTCTCCCCTCCCCTTCCTCTCTCCCCTCCCTCTCTCTCTCTCTCTCCTCCCTCTCTTTCTCTCTCCCTCCTCCCTCTCTCTCTCTCACCCCCCTCCCTCTCTCACCTCTCCCTCTCTCTCTAACCTAGCCGGGCACATTGTAGCAGTACAGCCAAGCAGAGCATCGTCCCCTCGATACATCCACCCTCCCCTCCATCACACCTCTCCTCCTCCCCTCCTACCCTCCATCCCTCCTCCCCTTTCTGTTCATCCTCAGTGGCGTTGAAAGCAGATCTGTTCTTTAAACTAATCGTCCGTTATGTGAAAGAGACCTGATTACAGGCTGAAGGCGGGAATTAAGGCCCGGCAGAGGCCAAATGAGGCATCCGACGGCCAGGCGCAACCACTGATGCCAACTTTAATTCTATAGCACGGCTAATTTTTCATCTGCGAGAAAACACTCAAGCCGCTCAGATCAAGTATTATTTGATTTGATCTTCAATCAATAGGATACAGTTAACAACACAATTACAGTCCAATGTATTTGCTTCCCTTCTATTAATAGCTATATTATAATGCATAACTAGTTTTGCCGTGGTTTAATTAGTCAATATTAAGTGACATCTACAGTCATTTTAAAACGTCCGTCTCTTTCTCCCTGGACTCCAAACCTCATTGAAAAACCTTTTTGGTTTTGAATTGAAGAGGTCCGTCCGTAAGTGTAGACGAAGGATATCAAGGATCTGGATTTTTTTTTAAATCTGGAATGATCCTTCCCAAAGTGTTTTCCAATCTCGTAAAACGATTTAGAAATAAAATGACTTGTTAAACAAAATCAATTTCTCTGAGAAATTATATTAGAATTCAAATATATTATTTTCCAAACTTGTGGAGCAATATAGTTGATCAGAATTATTTATTTTATACTTTTTTTGCTCATCTTTATCAAGGGATGAAATCATTTTGGACCTGATTGTATATAATTTACCTGGGTCGGCCAGTAGCCTTGTGCTTAAAGCATTGGGCCAGTAACCGCAAGGTTGCTAGATTGAATCCCTGAGCTGACAAATGAAAAAAATCTGTGGTTCTGCCCCTGAACAAGGCAGTTAACCCACTGTTCCTAGCCTGTTCCTCATTGTAAATAAGAATTTGTTCTTAACTAATTTTCCAAGTTAAATAAAATAAGAAGTATATATATGGCCTGTTTCCTCTATTTTATGAAGAAAGTGAAAGCACCTTAAGGCATCCACTTCCAAATAATATACTTGCATAATATGTTAGTAAAATGTTGTTTATCAACAAAAATGTAAATTCAACTGTATTTGTGCCCTGCTGTTTAGATGGATTGTGTTATGGGTATGTTGATAGTTAAAGTATAACTCTATATTTAAAGAAGATGTCAGAAATCCCCCCCATGACTGATGTGAAGTTAAAACTATTTTTTTAACCTGATCAGCTCGGGGATTTGATCTAGCAACTGGCCCAATGCTCTAACCACGAGGCTACATGCCAAGCATTTAAACACGGTTTAGTTTGGATCAATTGCACAGAAACAAATATTTATTTTTGTTTCAAAGCTTGGAAAATTAAATTCATTAACGTGATGAATGTAATAGGTCAAACACTCCACATTGGAGTAATTAATTTCATTTAAACCTCACACGCAACATTGTTCTCACAGTCTTACATTTTTAGTTAGATACTATTTAAATACAACACTTAACAAATCACGGATTTTAGCTGTTTCATTTCATGTAAAATAAATTACAATGTTTAAAATATGATATAAAAATGACAACGTTTAAAATATGTTATAAAAATGGCCAAATTGTGCTTAAAGGCAGTTATGAATATATACAGTAGTTTTTGTGTATTTACATGCAATAAAAACTATATTTTCATGTTGCAAATGAATTATAAAAATACTACAAAAAATGTATATACTTAATTTAAATCATAATTATTCTAAAATATATATGTACTAGTTATTTCTGCTGGCATGTTGTGTGTGTAGACCTTTAACGACCCATATTAATGTATAACTGGTGTGTTAAGGTCACCACGGGGTTATAGTTGGTGTGTTAAGGTCAACAAAGGGTTATAGTTGGTTAAGGGTCAACACAGGGTTATAGCTGGTTAAGGTCAACACAGGGTTATAGCTGGTGTGTTAAGGTCAACACAGGGTTATAGTTGGTGTGTTAAGGTCAACACAGGGTTATAGTTGGTTAAGGTCAACACAGGGTTATAGTTGGTTAAGGTCAACACAGGGTTATAGCTGGTTAAGGTCAACACAGGGTTATAGCTGGTTAAGGTCAACACAGGGTTATAGCTGGTTAAGGTCAACACAGGGTTATAGCTGGTTAAGGTCAACACAGGGTTATAGCTGGTTAAGGTCAACACAGGGTTATAGTTGGTGTGTTAAGGTCAACACAGGGTTATAGTTGGTGTGTTAAGGTCAACACAGGGTTATAGCTGGTTAAGGTCAACACAGGGTTATAGCTGGTGTGTTAAGGTCAACACAGGGTTATAGCTGGTTAAGGTCAACACAGGGTTATAGCTGGTGTGTTAAGGTCAACACAGGGTTATAGCTGGTTAAGGTCAACACAGGGTTATAGTTGGTGTGTTAAGGTCAACACAGGGTTATAGTTGGTGTGTTAAGGTCAACACAGGGTTATAGTTGGTGTGTTAAGGTCAACACAGGGTTATAGCTGGTGTGTTAAGGTCAACACAGGGTTATAGCTGGTGTGTTAAGGTCAACACAGGGTTAGCTGGTTAAGTCAACACAGGGTTATAGGTGTGTTAAGGTCAACACAGGGTTATAGCTGGTGTGTTAAGGTCAACACAGGGTTATAGGTGGTTAAGGTCAACACAGGGTTTGGTGTGTTAAGGTCAACACAGGGTTATAGCTGGTGTGTTAAGGTCAACACAGGGTTATAGCTGGTGTGTTAAGGTCAACACAGGGTTATAGGGTTATCAACACAGGGTTATAGTGTGTTAAGGTCAACACAGGGTTATAGCTGGTGTGTTAAGGTCAACACAGGGTTATAGCTGGTGTGTTAAGGTCAACACAGGGTTATAGCTGGTGTGTTAAGGTCAACACAGGGTTATAGCTGGTTAAGGTGGTGCTGGTGTTAAGGTCAACACAGGGGTGGTGTGTTAGCTGGTTATAGCTGGTTAAGGTCAACACAGGGTTATAGTTGGTTAAGGTCAACACAGGGTTATAGCTGGTTAAGGTCAACACAGGGTTATAGCTGGTTAAGGTCAACACAGGGTTATAGTTGGTTAAGGTCAACACAGGGTTATAGCTGGTTAAGGTCAACACAGGGTTATAGCTGGTTAAGGTCAACACAGGGTTATAGTTGGTGTGTTAAGGTCAACACAGGGTTATAGCTGGTGTGTTAAGGTCAACACAGGGTTATAGCTGGTGTGTTAAGGTCAACACAGGGTTATAGCTGGTGTGTTAAGGTCAACACAGGGTTATAGCTGGTGTGTTAAGGTCAACACAGGGTTATAGTTGGTGTGTTAAGGTCAACACAGGGTTATAGCTGGTGTGTTAAGGTCAACACAGGGTTATAGCTGGTGTGTTAAGGTCAACACAGGGTTATAGTTGGTGTGTTAAGGTCAACACAGGGTTATAGCAACACAGGGTTATGCTGGTTAAGGTCAACACAGGGTTATAGCTGGTGTGTTAAGGTCAACACAGGGTTATAGCTGGTGTGTTAAGGTCAACACAGGGTTATAGCTGGTGTGTTAAGGTCAACACAGGGTTATAGCTGGTGTGTTAAGGTCAACAGGGTTATAGGGTTAGGGTTATAGCTGTGTTAAGGTCAACACAGGGTTATAGCTGGTGTGTTAAGGTCAACACAGGGTTATAGCTGGTTAAGGTCAACACAGGGTTATTATCAACACAGGGTTATAGCTGGGTGTTAAGGTCAACACAGGGTTATAGCTGGTGGTTAAGGTCAACACAGGGTTATAGCTGGTGTGTTAAGGTCAACACAGGGTTATAGTTGGTGTGTTAAGGTCAACACAGGGTTATAGCTGGTGTGTTAAGGTCAACACAGGGTTATAGCTGGTGTGTTAAGGTCAACACAGGGTTATAGCTGGTGTGTTAAGGTCAACACAGGGTTATAGCTGGTGTGTTAAGGTCAACACAGGGTTATAGTTGGTGTGTTAAGGTTGGTAGCTGGTTAAGGTCAACACAGGGTTATAGCTGGTGTGTTAAGGTCAACACAGGGTTATAGCTCAACACAGGGCTGTGTTAAGGTCAACACAGGGTTATAGGTGTGTTAAGGTCAACACAGGGTTATAGCTGTGTTAAGGTCAACACAGGGTTATAGTTGGTGTGTTAAGGTCAACACAGGGTTATAGCTGGTATGTTAAGGTCAACACAGGGTTATAGTTGGTGTGTTAAGGTCAACACAGGGTTATAGCTGGTGTGTTAAGGTCAACACAGGGTTATAGCTGGTATGTTAAGGTCAACACAGGGTTATAGCTGGTTAAGGTCAACACAGGGTTATTGGTTAGGTCAACACAGGGTTATAGCTGGTGTGTTAAGGTCAACACAGGGTTATAGCTGGTGTGTTAAGGTCAACACAGGGTTATAGCTGGTGTGTTAAGGTCAACACAGGGTTATAGCTGGTTAAGGTCAACACAGGGTTATAGCTGGTGTGTTAAGGTCAACACAGGGTTATAGCTGGTGTGTTAAGGTCAACACAGGGTTATAGCTGGTTAAGGTCAACACAGGGTTATAGCTGGTGTGTTAAGGTCAACACAGGGTTATAGTTGGTGTGTTAAGGTCAACACAGGGTTATAGCTGGTGTGTTAAGGTCAACACAGGGTTATAGCTGGTGTGTTAAGGTCAACACAGGGTTATAGCTGGTGTGTTAAGGTCAACACAGGGTTATAGTTGGTTAAGGTCAACACAGGGTTATAGCTGGTTAAGGTCAACACAGGGTTATAGCTGGTGTGTTAAGGTCAACACAGGGTTATATAGTCAACACAGGGTTATAGCTGGTTAAGGTCAACACAGGGTTATAGCTGGTGTGTTAAGGTCAACACAGGGTTATAGCTGGTGTGTTAAGGTCAACACAGGGTTATAGCTGGTCAACACAGGGTGTTAAGGTCAACACAGGGTTATAGCTGGTGTGTTAAGGTCAACACAGGGTTATAGCTGGTGTGTTAAGGTCAACACAGGGTTATAGCTGGTGTGTTAAGGTCAACACAGGGTTATAGCAGGGTTATAGGGTTATAGCTGTGTTAAGGTCAACACAGGGTTATAGCTGGTGTGTTAAGGTCAACACAGGGTTATAGCTGGTGTGTTAAGGTCAACACAGGGTTATAGCTGGTGTGTTAAGGTCAACACAGGGTTATAGCTGGTGTGTTAAGGTCAACACAGGGTTATAGCTGGTGTGTTAAAGGTCAACACAGGGTTATAGTGGTTAAGGTCAACACAGGGTTATAGCTGGTGTGTTAAGGTCAACACAGGGTTATAGTCAACACTGGTGTGTTAAGGTCAACACAGGGTTTATAGCACAGGGTTATAGCTGGTTAAGGTCAACACAGGGTTATAGCTGGTGTGTTAAGGTCAACACAGGGTTATAGTTGGTGTGTTAAGGTCAACACAGGGTTATAGCTGGTTAAGGTCAACACAGGGTTATAGCTGGTGTGTTAAGGTCAACACAGGGTTATAGTTGGTGTGTTAAGGTCAACACAGGGTTATAGCTGGTGTGTTAAGGTCACACACAGGGTTATCAACACAGTTATGGTGTGTTAAGGTCAACACAGGGTTATAGCTGGTGTGTTAAGGTCAACACAGGGTTATAGCTGGTGTGTTAAGGTCAACACAGGGTTATAGTTGGTGTGTTAAGGTCAACACAGGGTTATAGCTGGTGTGTTAAGGTCAACACAGGGTTATAGCTGGTGTGTTAAGGTCAACACAGGGTTATAGCTGGTGTGTTCAACACAGGGTCAGGTCAACACAGGGTTATAGCTGGTGTTAAGGTCAACACAGGGTTATAGCTGGTGTGTTAAGGTCAACACAGGGGTTAAGGTCAACACAGGGTTATAGCTGGTGTGTTAAGGTCAACACAGGGTTATAGCTGGTGTGTTAAGGTCAACACAGGGTTATAGTTGGTGTGTTAGGTCAACACAGGGTTATAGTGTTAAGGTCAACACAGGGTTATAGCTGGTGTGTTAAGGTCAACACAGGGTTATAGCTGGTGTGTTAAGGTCAACACAGGGTTATAGCTGGTGTGTTAAGGTCAACACAGGGTTATAGCTGGTGTGTTAAGGTCAACACAGGGTTATAGCTGGTTATCAACACAGGGCTGGTGCTGTTAAGGTCAACACAGGGTTATAGCTGGTGTGTTAAGGTCAACACAGGGTTATAGCTGGGGTAAGGTCAACACAGGGTTATAGCTGGTGTGTTAAGGTCAACACAGGGTTATAGCTGGTGTGTTAAGGTCAAGGGTTATAGCTGGTGTGTTAAGGTCAACACAGGGTTATAGCTGGTGTGTTAAGGTCAACACAGGGTTATAGCTGGTGTGTTAAGGTCAACACAGGGTTATAGCTGGTGTGTTAAGGTCAACACAGGGTTATAGCTGGTGTGTTAAGGTCAGGGTTAACACAGGGTTATAGCTGGTGTGTTAAGGTCAACACAGGGTTAGTTGGTGTGTTAAGGTCAACACAGGGCTGGTGTGTTAAGGTCAACACAGGGTTATAGCTGGTGTGTTAAGGTCAACACAGGGTTATAGCTGGTGTGTTAAGGTCAACACAGGGTTATAGCTGGTGTGTTAAGGTCAACACAGGGTTATAGTTGGTGTGTTAAGGTCAACACAGGGTTATAGCTGGTGTGTTAAGGTCAACACAGGGTTATAGCTGGTGTGTTAAGGTCAACACAGGGTTATAGCTGGTTAAGGTCAACACAGGGTTATAGCTGGTGTGTTAAGGTCAACACAGGGTTATAGCTGGTGTGTTAAGGTCAACACAGGGTTATAGCTGGTGTGTTAAGGTCAACACAGGGTTATAGTTGGTGTGTTAAGGTCAACACAGGGTTATAGCTGGTTAAGGTCAACACAGGGTTATAGCTGGTGTGTTAAGGTCAACACAGGGTTATAGCTGGTGTGTTAAGGTCAACACAGGGTTATAGCTGGTGTGTTAAGGTCAACACAGGGTTATAGCTGGTTAAGGTCAACACAGGGTTATAGCTGGTTAAGGTCAACACAGGGTTATAGCTGGTGTGTTAAGGTCAACACAGGGTTATAGCTGGTGTGTTAAGGTCAACACAGGGTTATAGCTGGTGTGTTAAGGTCAACACAGGGTTATAGGTGGTTAAGGTCAACACAGGGTTATAGTGTTAAGGTCAACAGGGTTATAGGGTCAACACAGGGTTATAGCTGGTGTGTTAGGTCAACACAGGGTTATAGTTGGTGTGTTAAGGTCAACACAGGGTTATAGCTGGTGTGTTAAGGTCAACACAGGGTTATAGTCAACACAGGGGTTGTTAAGGTACAGGGTTATAGTTGGTGTGTTAAGGTCAACACAGGGTTATAGCTGGTGTGTTAAGGTCAACACAGGGTTATAGCTGGTGTGTTAAGGTCAACACAGGGTTATAGCTGGTGTGTTAAGGTCAACACAGGGTTATAGCTGGTGTGTTAAGGTCAACACAGGGTTATAGCTGGTATGTTAAGGTCAACACAGGGTTATAGCTGGTGTGTTAAGGTCAACACAGGGTTATAGCTGGTGTGTTAAGGTCAACACAGGGTTATAGCTGGTGTGTTAAGGTCAACACAGGGTTATAGCTGGTTAAGGTCAACACAGGGTTATAGCTGGTTAAGGTCAACACAGGGTTATAGCTGGTTAAGGTCAACACAGGGTTATAGCTGGTGTGTTAAGGTCAACACAGGGTTATAGCTGGTGTGTTAAGGTCAACACAGGGTTATAGCTGGTTAAGGTCAACACAGGGTTATAGCTGGGTTAAGGTCAACACAGGGTTATAGCTGGTGTGTTAAGGTCAACACAGGGTTATAGCTGGTGTGTTAAGGTCAACACAGGGTTATAGCTGGTGTGTTAAGGTCAACACAGGGTTATAGCTGGTGTGTTAAGGTCAACACAGGGTTATAGCTGGTTAAGGTCAACACAGGGTTATAGCTGGTTAAGGTCAACACAGGGTTATAGTTGGTGTGTTAAGGTCAACACAGGGTTATAGCTGGTGTGTTAAGGTCAACACAGGGTTATAGGTGTGTTAAGGTCAACACAGGGTTATAGTTGGTGTGTTAAGGTCAACACAGGGTTATAGCTGGTGTGTTAAGGTCAACACAGGGTTATAGCTGGTCAACACAGGGTTATAGCTGGTGTGTTAAGGTCAACACAGGGTTATAGCTGGTGTGTTAAGGTCAACACAGGGTTATAGTGTTAAGGTCAACACAGGGTTATAGCTGGTGTGTTAAGGTCAACACAGGGTTATAGCTGGTGTGTTAAGGTCAACACAGGGTTATAGCTGGTGTGTTAAGGTCAACACAGGGTTATAGCTGGTGTAAGGTCAACACAGGGTTAAGGTCAAGGTCAACACAGGGTTATAGCTGGTGTGTTAAGGTCAACACAGGGTTATATAGTTAAGGTCAACACAGGGTGTAGTGGTTAAGGTCAACACAGGGTTATAGCTGGTGTGTTAAGGTCAACACAGGGTTATAGCTGGTGTGTTAAGGTCAACACAGGGTTATAGCTGGTGTGTTAAGGTCAACACAGGGTTATAGCTGGTGTGTTAAGGTCAACACAGGGTTATAGCTGGTGTGTTAAGGTCAACACAGGGTTATAGTTGGTGTCAACACAGGGTTAAGGTCAACACAGGGTTATAGCTGGTCAACACAGGGTTTAGTTGGTGTGTTAAGGTCAACACAGGGTTATAGCTGGTGTGTTAAGGTCAACACAGGGTTATAGCTGGTGTCAACACAGGGTTATAGGTTAAGGTCAACACAGGGTTATAGCTGGTGTGTTAAGGTCAACACAGGGTTATAGTTCAACACAGGGTTATAGCTGGTGTTAAGGTCAACACAGGGTTATAGCTGGTGTGTTAAGGTCAACACAGGGTTATAGCTGGTGTGTTAAGGTCAACACAGGTTATAGCTAGGTCAACACAGGGTTGGTTAAGGTCAACACAGGGTTATAGCTGGTGTGTTAAGGTCAACACAGGGTTATAGCTGGTGTGTTAAGGTCAACACAGGGTTAAGCTGGTTAAGGTCAACACAGGGGTTATAGGGTTATAGCTGTGTGTTAAGGTCAACACAGGGTTATAGCTGGTGTGTTAAGGTCAACACAGGGTTATAGCTGGTTAAGGTCAACACAGGGTTATAGCTGGTATGTTAAGGTCAACACAGGGTTATAGCTGGTGTGTTAAGGTCAACACAGGGTTATAGTTGGTGTGTTAAGGTCAACACAGGGTTATAGCTGGTTAAGGTCAACACAGGGTTATAGCTGGTGTGTTAAGGTCAACACAGGGTTATAGCTGGTGTGTTAAGGTCAACACAGGGTTATAGTTGGTGTGTTAAGGTCAACACAGGGTTATAGTTATAGTGTGTTAAGGTCAACACAGGGTTATAGCTGGTGTGTTAAGGTCAACACAGGGTTATAGCTGGTGTGTTAAGGTCAACACAGGGTTATAGCTGGTGTGTTAAGGTCAACACAGGGTTATAGTGGTTGTCAACACAGGGTTATAGGTCAACAGGGTTATAGCTGGGGTTAAGGTCAACACAGGGTTATAGCTGGTGTGTTAAGGTCAACACAGGGTTATAGCTGTGTTAAGGTCAACACAGGGTTATAGCTGGTGTGTTAAGGTCAACACAGGGTTATAGTGTGTTGTCAACACAGGGTTAAGCTGGTGTGGTCAACACAGGGTTATAGCTGGTTAAGGTCAACACAGGGTTATAGCTGGTGGTTAAGGTCAACACAGGGTTATAGCTGGTGTGTTTAAGGTCAACACAGGGTTATAGGGTTATAGTGTGTTAAGGTCAACACAGGGTTATAGCTGGTGTGTTAAGGTCAACACAGGGTTATAGCTGGTGGTTAAGGTCAACACAGGGTTATAGCTGGTGTGTTAAGGTCAACACAGGGTTATAGCTGGTGTGTTAAGGTCAACACAGGGTTATAGTGTTAAGGTCAACACAGGGTTATAGCTGGTGTGTTAAGGTCAACACAGGGTTATAGCTGGTGTGTTAAGGTCAACACAGGGTTATAGCTGGTGTGTTAAGGTCAACACAGGGTTATAGCTGGTGTGTTAAGGTCAACACAGGGTTATAGCTGGTTAAGGTCAACACAGGGTTAAGGTCAACACAGGGTTATAGTTGGTGTGTTAAGGTCAACACAGGGTTATAGCTGGTAAGGTCAACACAGGGTTAAGGTCAACACAGGGTTATAGCTGGTGTGTTAAGGTCAACACAGGGTTATAGCTGGTTAAGGTCAACACAGGGTTATAGCTGGTGTGTTAAGGTCAACACAGGGTTATAGTTAAGGTGGTTATAGTGTGTTAAGGTCAACACAGGGTTATAGCTGGTGTGTTAAGGTCAACACAGGGTTATGTGTTAAGGTCAACACAGGGTTATAGCTGGTTAAGGTCAACACAGGGTTATAGCTGGTGTGTTAAGGTCAACACAGGGTTATAGTTGGTGTGTTAAGGTCAACACAGGGTTATAGTTGGTGTGTTAAGGTCAACACAGGGTTATAGCTGGTTAAGGTCAACACAGGGTTATAGCTGGTGTGTTAAGGTCAACACAGGGTTATAGCTGGTGTGTTAAGGTCAACACAGGGTTATAGCTGGTGTGTTAAGGTCAACACAGGGTTATAGCTGGTGTGTTAAGGTCAACACAGGGTTATAGTTGGTGTGTTAAGGTCAACACAGGGTTATAGCTGGTGTGTTAAGGTCAACACAGGGTTATAGCTGGTGTGTTAAGGTCAACACAGGGTTATAGCTGGTGTGTTAAGGTCAACACAGGGTTATAGCTGGTGTGTTAAGGTCAACACAGGGTTATAGCTGGTTAAGGTCAACACAGGGTTATAAGGTCAACAGGGTTAGGGTTAGGTAGCAGGGTTATAGCTGGTTAAGGTCAACACAGGGTTATAGCTGGTGTGTTAAGGTCAACACAGGGTTATAGCTGGTGTGTTAAGGTCAACACAGGGTTATAGCTGGTGTCAACACAGGGTTAAGGTCAACACAGGGTTATAGCTGGTGTGTTAAGGTCAACACAGGGTTATAGCTGGTTAAGGTCAACACAGGGTTATAGCTGGTGGTCAACACAGGGTTATAGCTGGTGTGTTAAGGTCAACACAGGGTTATAGTTGGTTGTCAACACAGGGTTTAGCTGGTGTGTTAAGGTCAACACAGGGTTATAGTTGGTGTGTTAAGGTCAACACAGGGTTATAGCTGGTGTGTTAAGGTCAACACAGGGTTATAGCTGGTATGTTAAGGTCAACACAGGGTTATAGCTGGTTAAGGTCAACACAGGGTTATAGCTGGTGTGTTAAGGTCAACACAGGGTTATAGCTGGTTAAGGTCAACACAGGGTTATAGCTGGTGTGTTAAGGTCAACACAGGGTTATAGCTGGTGGTCAACACACAGGGTTATAGTTGGTGTGTTAAGGTCAACACAGGGTTATAGCTGGTGTGTTAAGGTCAACACAGGGTTATAGCTGGTGTGTTAAGGTCAACACAGGGTTATAGCTGGTGTGTTAAGGTCAACACAGGGTTATAGCTGGTGTGTTAAGGTCAACACAGGGTTATAGCTGGTGTCAACACAGGGTTAAGGTCAACACAGGGTTTATAGTCAACACAGGGTTATAGTGTGTTAAGGTCAACACAGGGTTATAGCTGGTGTGTTAAGGTCAACACAGCTGGTGGGTTAAGGTCAACACAGGGTTATAGCTGGTGTGTTAAGGTCAACACAGGGTTATAGTTGGTGTGTTAAGGTCAACACAGGGTTATAGTTGGTGTGTTAAGGTCAACACAGGGTTATAGCTGGTGTGTTAAGGTCAACACAGGGTTATAGCTATAGTGTGTTAAGGTCAACACAGGGTTATAGCTGGTGTGTTAAGGTCAACACAGGGTTATAGCTGGTGTGTTAAGGTCAACACAGGGTTATAGCTGTTAAGGTCAACACAGGGTTAAGGTCAACACAGGGTTATAGCTGGTTAAGGTCAACACAGGGTTATAGCTGGTGTGTTAAGGTCAACACAGGGTTATAGCTGGTGTGTTAAGGTCAACACAGGGTTAGTTGGTGTGTTCAGGGTTATAGCTGGTGTGTTAAGGTCAACACAGGGTTATAGCTGGTGTGTTAAGGTCAACACAGGGTTATAGCTGGTGTTGTTAAGGTTATAGCTGGTGTGTTAAGGTCAACACAGGGTTATAGCTGGTGTGTTAAGGTCAACACAGGGTTATAGCTGGTGTGTTAAGGTCAACACAGGGTTATAGCTGGTGTGTTAAGGTCAACACAGGGTTATAGCTGGTGTGTTAAGGTCAACACAGGGTTATAGCTGGTGTGTTAAGGTCAACACAGGGTTATAGCTGGTGTCAACACAGGGTTATAAGGTCAACACAGGGTTATAGCTGGTGTGTTAAGGTCAACACAGGGTTATAGCTGGTGTGTTAAGGTCAACACAGGGTTATAGCTGGTGTGTTAAGGTCAACACAGGGTTATAGCTGGTGTGTTAAGGTCAACACAGGGTTATAGCTGGTGTGTTAAGGTCAACACAGGGTTATAGTTGGTGTGTTAAGGTCAACACAGGGTTATAGCTGGTTAAGGTCAACACAGGGTTATAGCTGGTGTGTTAAGGTCAACACAGGGTTATAGCTGGTTAAGGTCAACACAGGGTTATAGCTGGTGTGTTAAGGTCAACACAGGGTTATAGCTGGTGTCAACACAGGGTTATAGCTGGTTAAGGTCAACACAGGGTTATAGCTGGTGTGTTAAGGTCAACACAGGGTTATAGTTGGTGTGTTAAGGTCAACACAGGGTTATAGCTGGTGTGTTAAGGTCAACACAGGGTTATAGCTGGTGTGTTAAGGTCAACACAGGGTTATAGCTGGTGTGTTAAGGTCAACACAGGGTTATAGCTGGTGTGTTAAGGTCAACACAGGGTTATAGCTGGTGTGTTAAGGTCAACACAGGGTTATAGCTGGTGTGTTAAGGTCAACACAGGGTTATAGCTGGTGTGTTAAGGTCAACACAGGGTTATAGCTGGTGTGTTAAGGTCAACACAGGGTTATAGCTGGTGTGTTAAGGTCAACACAGGGTTATAGCTGGTGTGTTAAGGTCAACACAGGGTTATAGCTGGTGTGTTAAGGGTTAGGTCAACACAGGGTTATAGTTGGTGTGTTAAGGTCAACACAGGGTTATAGCTGGTGTGTTAAGGTCAACACAGGGTTATAGCTGGTGTGTTAAGGTCAACAAGGGTTATCAAGGTCAACACAGGGTTATAGCTGGTTAAGGTCAACACAGGGTTATAGCTGGTGTGTTAAGGTCAACACAGGGTTATAGCTGGTGTGTTAAGGTCAACACAGGGTTATAGCTGGTGTGTTAAGGTCAACACAGGGTTATAGCTGGTGTGTTAAGGTCAACACAGGGTTATAGCTGGTGTGTTAAGGTCAACACAGGGTTATAGCTGGTGTGTTAAGGTCAACACAGGGTTATAGCTGGTGTGTTAAGGTCAACACAGGGTTATAGCTGGTTAAGGTCAACACAGGGTTATGTGTTAAGGTCAACACAGGGTTATAGCTGGTGGTTAAGCTGGTGTGTTAAGGTCAACACAGGGTTATAGCTGGTTAAGGTCAACACAGGGTTATAGCTGGTGTGTTAAGGTCAACACAGGGTTATAGGTCAACACAGGGTTATAGCTGGTGTGTTAAGGTCAACACAGGGTTATAGTTGGTGTGTTTCAACAAGGGGTCAACACAGGGTTATAGCTGGTGTGTTAAGGTCAACACAGGGTTATAGCTGGTGTGTTAAGGTCAACACAGGGTTATAGCTGGTGTGTTAAGGTCAACACAGGGTTATAGCTGGTGTGTTAAGGTCAACACAGGGTTATAGCTGGTGTGTTAAGGTCAACACAGGGTTATAGCTGGTGTGTTAAGGTCAACACAGGGTTATAGTTGGTGTGTTAAGGTCAACACAGGGTTATAGCTGGTTAAGGTCAACACAGGGTTATAGCTGGTTAAGGTCAACACAGGGTTATAGCTGGTGTGTTAAGGTCAACACAGGGTTATAGCTGGTGTGTTAAGGTCAACACAGGGTTATAGCTGGTTAAGGTGTTAAAGGTCAACACAGGGTTATAGCTGGTGTGTTAAGGTCAACACAGGGTTATAGCTGGTGTGTTAAGGTCAACACAGGGTTATAGCTGGTGTGTTAAGGTCAACACAGGGTTATAGCTGGTGTGTTAAGGTCAACACAGGGTTATAGCTGGTGTGTTAAGGTCAACACAGGGTTATAGCTGGTGTGTTAAGGTCAACACAGGGTTATAGCTGGTGTGTTAAGGTCAACACAGGGTTATAGTTGGTGTGTTAAGGTCACACAGGGTTATAGCTGGTTAAGGTCAACACAGGGTTATAGCTGGTGTGTTAAGGTCAACACAGGGTTATAGCTGGTGTGTTAAGGTCAACACAGGGTTATAGTTGGTGTGTTAAGGTCAACACAGGGTTATAGCTGGTTAAGGTCAACACAGGGTTATAGCTGGTGTGTTAAGGTCAACACAGGGTTATAGCTGGTGTGTTAAGGTCAACACAGGGTTATAGTTGGTGTGTTAAGGTCAACACAGGGTTATAGCTGGTGTGTTAAGGTCAACACAGGGTTATAGCTGGTGTGTTAAGGTCAACACAGGGTTATAGTTGGTGTGTTAAGGTCAACACAGGGTTATAGCTGGTGTTAAGGTCAACACAGGGTTAAGGTCAACACAGGGTTATAGCTGGTGTGTTAAGGTCAACACAGGGTTATAGCTGGTGGTTAAGGTCAACACAGGGTTATAGCTGGTGTGTTAAGGTCAACACAGGGTTATAGCTGGTGTGTTAAGGTCAACACAGGGTTATAGTGGTGTGTTAAGGTCAACACAGGGTTATAGCTGGTTGTCAACACAGGGTTAAGGTCAACACAGGGTTATAGCTGGTGTGTTAAGGTCAACACAGGGTTATAGCTGGTGTGTTAAGGTCAACACAGGGTTATAGGGTTATAGCTGGTGGTTGTCAACACAGGGTTATAGCTGGTGGTTAAGGTCAACACAGGGTTATAGCTGGTGGTTAAGGTCAACACAGGGTTATAGCTGGTGTGTTAAGGTCAACACAGGGTTATAGCTGGTGTGTTAAGGTCAACACAGCTGGTTATAGCTGGTGTGTTAAGGTCAACACAGGGTTATAGCTCAACACAGGGTTATAGTGTTAAGGTCAACACAGGGTTATAGCTGGTGTGTTAAGGTCAACACAGGGTTATAGTTGGTGTGTTAAGGTCAACACAGGGTTATAGCTGGTGTGTTAAGGTCAACACAGGGTTATAGCTGGTGTGTTAAGGTCAACACAGGGTTATAGCTGGTGTGTTAAGGTCAACACAGGGTTATAGCTGGTTGTCAACACAGGGTTTAAGGTCAACACAGGGTTATAGTTGGTGTGTTAAGGTCAACACAGGGTTATAGCTGGTTAAGGTCAACACAGGGTTATAGCTGGTGTGTTAAGGTCAACACAGGGTTATAGGGTTATAGCTGGTGTGTTAAGGTCAACACAGGGTTATAGCTGGTGTGTTAAGGTCAACACAGGGTTATAGCTGGTGTGTTAAGGTCAACACAGGGTTATAGCTGGTGTGTTAAGGTCAACACAGGGTTATAGCTGGTGTGTTAAGGTCAACACAGGGTTATAGCTGGTGTGTTAAGGTCAACACAGGGTTATAGCTGGTGTGTTAAGGTCAACACAGTCAACACAGGGTTATAGCTCAACACAGGGTTATAGCTGGTGTTAAGGTCAACACAGGGTTATAGCTGGTGTGTTAAGGTCAACACAGGGTTATAGCTGGTGTGTTAAGGTCAACACAGGGTTATAGCTGGTGTGTTAAGGTCAACACAGGTCAACACAGGGTTATAGCTGGTGTGTTAAGGTCAACACAGGGTTATAGCTGGTGTGTTAAGGTCAACACAGGGTTATAGCTGGTTAAGGTCAACACAGGGTTATAGCTGGTGTGTTAAGGTCAACACAGGGTTATAGTTCAACACAGGGTGTGTTAAGGTCAACACAGGGTTATAGCTGGTGTGTTAAGGTCAACACAGGGTTATAGCTGTGTTAAGGTCAACACAGGGTTATAGCTGGTGTGTTAAGGTCAACACAGGGTTATAGCTGGTGTGTTAAGGTCAACACAGGGTTATAGCTGGTGTGTTAAGGTCAACACAGGGTTATAGCTGGTGTGTTAAGGTCAACACAGGGTTATAGCTGGTGTGTTAAGGTCAACACAGGGTTATAGGGTTATAGGTGTGTTAAGGTCAACACAGGGTTATAGCTGGTGTGTTAAGGTCAACACAGGGTTATAGCTGGTGTGTTAAGGTCAACACAGGGTTATAGCTGGTGTGTTAAGGTCAACACAGGGTTAGCTGGTGGTGTGTTAAGGTCAACACAGGGTTATAGCTGGTGTGTTAAGGTCAACACAGGGTTTATAGCACAGGGTTATAGCTGGTTGGTTATAGTGTTAAGGTCAACACAGGGTTATAGTTGGTGTGTTAAGGTCAACACAGGGTTATAGCTGGTGTGTTAAGGTCAACACAGGGTTATAGCTGGTAAGGTCAACACAGGGTTATAGCTGGTGTGTTAAGGTCAACACAGGGTTATAGCTGTGTGTTAAGGTTACAGGTCAAGGTCACAGGGTTATAGGTGGTTAAGGTCAACACAGGGTTATAGCTGGTGTGTTAAGGTCAACACAGGGTTATAGCTGGTTAAGGTCAACACAGGGTTATAGCTGGTGTGTTAAGGTCAACACAGGGTTATAGCTGGTGTGTTAAGGTCAACACAGGGTTATAGCTGGTGTGTTAAGGTCAACACAGGGTTATAGCTGGTGTGTTAAGGTCAACACAGGGTTATGTTAAGGTCAACACAGGGTTATAGCTGGTGTGTTAAGGTCAACACAGGGTTATAGCTGGTATGTTAAGGTCAACACAGGGTTATAGCTGGTGTGTTAAGGTCAACACAGGGTTATAGTTGGTGTGTTAAGGTCAACACAGGGTTATAGTTGGTGTGTTAAGGTCAACACAGGGTTATAGTTGGTGTGTTAAGGTCAACACAGGGTTATAGCTGGTGGTTAAGGTCAACACAGGGTTAGCTGGTGTGTTAGCTGGTGTGTTAAGGTCAACACAGGGTTATAGCTGGTGTGTTAAGGTCAACACAGGGTTATAGTTGGTGTGTTAAGGTCAACACAGGGTTATAGCTGGTTAAGGTCAACACAGGGTTATAGCTGGTGTGTTAAGGTCAACACAGGGTTATAGTTGGTGTGTTAAGGTCAACACAGGGTTATAGCTGGTGTGTTAAGGTCAACACAGGGTTATAGCTGGTGTGTTAAGGTCAACACAGGGTTATAGCTGGTGTGTTAAGGTCAACACAGGGTTATAGCAGGGTTATAGTGTTAAGGTCAACACAGGGTTATAGCTGGTGTGTTAAGGTCAACACAGGGTTATAGCTGGTGTGTTAAGGTCAACACAGGGTTATAGCTGGTGTGTTAAGGTCAACACAGGGTTATAGTTGGTGTGTTAAGGTCAACACAGGGTTATAGTTGGTGTGTTAAGGTCAACACAGGGTTATAGCTGGTTAAGGTCAACACAGGGTTATAGCTGGTGTGTTAAGGTCAACACAGGGTTATAGCTGGTGTGTTAAGGTCAACACAGGGTTATAGCTGGTGTGTTAAGGTCAACACAGGGTTATAGCTGGTGTGTTAAGGTCAACACAGGGTTATAGCTGGTGTGTTAAGGTCAACACAGGGTTATAGTCAACACTGTGTTAAGGTCAACACAGGGTTATAGCTGGTGTGTTAAGGTCAACACAGGGTTATAGCTGGTTGTCAACACAGGGTTAAGGTCAACACAGGGTTATAGCTGGTGTGTTAAGGTCAACACAGGGTTATAGCTGGTTAAGGTCAACACAGGGTTATAGCTGGTATGTTAAGGTCAACACAGGGTTATAGCTGGTGTGTTAAGGTCAACACAGGGTTATAGCTGGTATGTTAAGGTCAACACAGGGTTATAGCTGGTTAAGGTCAACACAGGGTTATAGCTGGTGTGTTAAGGTCAACACAGGGTTATAGTTGGTGTGTTAAGGTCAACACAGGGTTATAGCTGGTTAAGGTCAACACAGGGTTATAGCTGGTGTGTTAAGGTCAACACAGGGTTATAGTTGGTGTGTTAAGGTCAACACAGGGTTATAGTTGGTGTGTTAAGGTCTGGTGTGTTAAGGTCAACACAGGGTTATAGCTGGTGTGTTAAGGTCAACACAGGGTTATAGCTGGTGTGTTAAGGTCAACACAGGGTTATAGGGTTATAGCTGGTGTGTTAAGGTCAACACAGGGTTATAGCTGGTATGTTAAGGTCAACACAGGGTTATAGTTGGTGTGTTAAGGTCAACACAGGGTTATAGCTGGTGTGTTAAGGTCAACACAGGGTTATAGCTGGTGTGTTAAGGTCAACACAGGGTTATAGTTGGTGTGTTAAGGTCAACACAGGGTTATAGCTGGTGTGTTAAGGTCAACACAGGGTTATAGCTGGTGTGTTAAGGTCAACACAGGGTTATAGCTGGTGTGTTAAGGTCAACACAGGGTTATAGCTGTGTTAAGGTCAACACAGGGTTATAGCTGGTGTGTTAAGGTCAACACAGGGTTATAGCTGGTGTGTTAAGGTCAACACAGGGTTATAGCTGGTGTGTTAAGGTCAACACAGGGTTATAGCTGGTGTGTTAAGGTCAACACAGGGTTATAGTTGGTGGTGTGTTTAAGGTCAACACAGGGTTATAGCTGGTGTGTTAAGGTCAACACAGGGTTATAGCTGGTGTGTTAAGGTCAACACAGGGTTATAGTTGGTGTGTTAAGGTCAACACAGGGTTATAGCTGGTGTGTTAAGGTCAACACAGGGTTATAGTTGGTGTGTTAAGGTCAACACAGGGTTATAGCTGGTTAAGGTCAACACAGGGTTATAGCTGGTGTGTTAAGGTCAACACAGGGTTATAGTTGGTGTTAAGGTTAAGGTGTGTTAAGGTCAACACAGGGTTATAGTTGGTGTGTTAAGGTCAACACAGGGTTATAGCTGGTGTGTTAAGGTCAACACAGGGTTATAGGGTTAGGTCAGCACAGGGTTATAGCTGTGTGTTAAGGTCAACACAGGGTTATAGTTGGTGTGTTAAGGTCAACACAGGGTTATAGCTGGGTCAACACAGGGTTAACACAGGGTTATAGCTGGTGTGTTAAGGTCAACACAGGGTTATAGCTGGTGTGTTAAGGTCAACACAGGGTTATAGCTGGTTAAGGTCAACACAGGGTTATAGCTGGTGTGTTAAGGTCAACACAGGGTTATAGGGTTTCAACACAGGGTTATAGCTGGTGTGTTAAGGTCAACACAGGGTTATAGCTGGTGTGTTAAGGTCAACACAGGGTTATAGCTGGTGTGTTAAGGTCAACACAGGGGTTATAGTTGTTATAGTGTGTTAAGGTCAACACAGGGTTATAGCTGGTGTGTTAAGGTCAACACAGGGTTATAGGTCAACACAGGGTTATAGCTGGTGTGTTAAGGTCAACACAGGGTTATAGCTGGTGTGTTAAGGTCAACACAGGGTTATAGTTGGTGTGTTAAGGTCAACACAGGGTTATAGCTCAACACAGGGTTATAGTGGTTAAGGTCAACACAGGGTTATAGCTGGTGTGTTAAGGTCAACACAGGGTTATAGCTGGTGGTGTCAACACAGGGTTATGGCTGTGTTAAGGTCAACACAGGGTTATAGCTGGTGTGTTAAGGTCAACACAGGGTTATAGCTGGTGTGTTAGTTATAGCTGGTGTGTTAAGGTCAACACAGGGTTATATAGTGTGTTAAGGTCAACACAGGGTTATAGTTGGTGTGTTAAGGTCAACACAGGGTTATAGCTGGTGTGTTAAGGTCAACACAGGGTTATAGCTGGTGTGTTAAGGTCAACACAGGGTTATAGCTGGTGTGTTAAGGTCAACACAGGGTTATAGCTGGTGTGTTAAGGTCAACACAGGGTTATAGCTGGTTAAGGTGTGTTAAGGTCAACACAGGGTTATAGCTGGTGTTAAGGTCAACACAGGGTTAAGGTCAACACAGGGTTATAGCTGTTAAGGTCAACACAGGGTTATAGCTGGTGTGTTAAGGTCAACACAGGGTTATAGCTGGTGTGTTAAGGTCAACACAGGGTTATAGTTGGTGTGTTAAGGTCAACACAGGGTTATAGCTGGTTAAGGTCAACACAGGGTTATAGCTGGTGTGTTAAGGTCAACACAGGGTTATAGCTGGTGTGTTAAGGTCAACACAGGGTTATAGTTGGGTTATAGCTGGTGTGTTAAGGTCAACACAGGGTTAAGGTCAACACAGGGTTATAGCTGGTTAAGGTCAACACAGGGTTATAGCTGGTGTGTTAAGGTCAACACAGGGTTATAGCTGGTGTGTTAAGGTCAACACAGGGTTATAGCTGGTTAAGGTCAACACAGGGTTATAGCTGGTGTGTTAAGGTCAACACAGGGTTATAGCTGGTGTGTTAAGGTCAACACAGGGTTATAGCTGGTTAAGGTCAACACAGGGTTATAGGTCAACACAGGGTTATAGTTGGTGTGTTAAGGTCAACACAGGGTTATAGCTGGTTACAGGGTTATAGCTGGTTAAGGTCAACACAGGGTTATCAACACAGGGTTATAGCTGGTGTGTTAAGGTCAACACAGGGTTATAGCTGGTGTGTTAAGGTCAACACAGGGTTATAGTTGGTGTGTTAAGGTCAACACAGGGTTATAGCTGGTTAAGGTCAACACAGGGTTATAGCTGGTTAAGGTCAACACAGGGTTATAGCTGGTGTGTTAAGGTCAACACAGGGTTATAGCTGGTTAAGGTCAACACAGGGTTATCAACACAGGGTTATGAGTTGGTGTGTTAAGGTCAACACAGGGTTATAGCTGGTGTGTTAAGGTCAACACAGGGTTATAGCTGGTGTGTTAAGGTCAACACAGGGTTATAGCTGGTGTGTTAAGGTCAACACAGGGTTATAGCTGGTGTGTTAAGGTCAACACAGGGTTATAGTTGGTGTGTTAAGGTCAACACAGGGTTATAGCTGGTGTGTTAAGGTCAACACAGGGTTATAGCTGGTGTGTTAAGGTCAACACAGGGTTATAGTTGGTGTGTAACAGGGTCTGGTGTGTTAAGGTCAACACAGGGTTATAGCTGGTGTGTTAAGGTCAACACAGGGTTATAGCTGGTGTGTTAAGGTCAACACAGGGTTATAGCTGGTGTGTTAAGGTCAACACAGGGTTATAGCTGGTTAAGGTCAACACAGGGTTATAGCTGGTGTGTTAAGGTCAACACAGGGTTATAGCTGACACAGGGGGTCAGAGAGTCCGGGAGCAGTGTGAGTTTAACGATAACGAACACCGAACGAATATACAGAGCAAGAGAAGCGTCTAACAAGGAAAACATAAACAAATAGTGCCTGACGACTGACAGAACAGAGCGCTAGACAAACGGTAAGTAATCAATGTAGTAATGAAGTCCAGGTGTAACTAATGATGGGTGCCAGGACCGGTGGTGAGTAGGCGAGCGCCGGACCAGGGGAGCGGGAGTAGACGTGACATAATGTTGTGAGTATGGCATTGTGACATAATAGAATGTTCTGAGTATGGCATTGTGACATAATAGAATGTTCTGAGTATGGCATTGTGACATAATACACTGTTGTGAGTATGGCATTGTGACATAATAGAATGTTCTGAGTATGGCATTGTGACATAATACACTGTTGTGAGTATGGCATTGTGACATAATAGAATGTTGTGAGTATGGCATTGTGACATAATAGAATGTTGTGAGTATGGCATTGTGACATAATAGAATGTTGTGAGTATGGCATTGTGACATAATACAATTTTGTGAGTATGGCATTGTGACATAATAGAATGTTGTGAGTATGGCATTGTGACATAATAGAATGTTGTGAGTATGGCATTGTGACATAATAGAATGTTCTGAGTATGGCATTGTGACATAATACACTGTTGTGAGTATGGCATTGTGACATAATAGAATGTTCTGAGTATGGCATTGTGACATAATAGAATGTTCTGAGTATGGCATTGTGACATAATAGAATGTTCTGAGTATGGCATTGTGACATAACACAATGTTGTGAGTATGGCATTGTGACATAATAGAATGTTGTGAGTATGGCATTGTGACATAATACAATGTTGTGAGTATGGCATTGTGACATAATAGAATGTTGTGAGTATGGCATTGTGACATAATAGAATGTTGTGAGTATGGCATTGTGACATAATATAACGTTCTGAGTATGGCATTGTGACATAATATAATGTTGTGAGTATGGCATTGTGACATAATAGAACGTTCTGAGTATTGCATTGTGACATAACACAATGTTGTGAGTATGGCATTGTGACATAATAGAATGTTCTGAGTATGGCATTGTGACATAATAGAATGTTGTGAGTATGGCATTGTGACATAATAGAATGTTGTGAGTATGGCATTGTGACATAATAGAATGTTCTGAGTATGGCATTGTGACATAATACACTGTTGTGAGTATGGCATTGTGACATAATAGAATGTTCTGAGTATGGCATTGTGACATAATAGAATGTTCTGAGTATGGCATTGTGACATAATAGAACGTTCTGAGTATGGCATTGTGACATAACACAATGTTGTGAGTATGGCATTGTGACATAATAGAATGTTGTGAGTATGGCATTGTGACATAATACAATGTTGTGAGTATGGCATTGTGACATAATAGAATGTTGTGAGTATGGCATTGTGACATAATACAATGTTGTGAGTATGGCATTGTGACATAATATAACGTTCTGAGTATGGCATTGTGACATAATATAATGTTGTGAGTATGGCATTGTGACATAATAGAACGTTCTGAGTATTGCATTGTGACATAACACAATGTTGTGAGTATGGCATTGTGACATAATAGAATGTTCTGAGTATGGCATTGTGACATAATACACTGTTGTGAGTATGGCATTGTGACATAATAGAATGTTCTGAGTATGGTATTGTGACATAATATAATGTTGTGAGTATGGCATTGTGACATAATAGAATGTTGTGAGTATGGCATTGTGACATAATAGAATGTTGTGAGTATGGCATTGTGACATAATACAATGTTCTGAGTATGGCATTGTGACATAATAGAATGTTGTGAGTATGGCATTGTGACATAATAGAATGCTGTGAGTATGGCATTGTGACATAATACACTGTTGTGAGTATGGCATTGTGACATAATACAATGTTGTGAGTATGGCATTGTGACATAATACAATGTTGTGAGTATGGCATTGTGACATAATACAATGTTGTGAGTATGGCATTGTGACATAATACAATGTTGTGAGTATGGCATTGTGACATAATATAATGTTGTGAGTATGGCATTGTGACATAATAGAATGTTGTGAGTATGGCATTGTGACATAATACAATGTTGTGAGTATGGCATTGTGACATAATAGAATGTTCTGAGTATGGCATTGTGACATAATACAATGTTCTGTACACCTCAATCAACTGGCTGGTTTCCTCTGTAACTCATTTTCACTGATAGTTAAAGTATGAACAGATAAACACTGATGCCCATGATGGGAAATGAATGTCAATACATGCACTTACAGTACACACATTAGCAAACGAAAATAAACAGGCGAGACAGAGTAAAATGATATCCGGCAATATGAGTAATCCTGACCACGGTCAGACTGCAGTTTTACCACAGAGTGTAGGGTTTAACGACTGGCTTGAAGCCCCTGCCCCGTCTCGCCATGTGTCTCCCTGTCTAAAGCCAAACCAAAGGTAAATCTATGATGATGGGAATTTTCCATATGTGTTTGCCCACATTGCTGATTACTGTAAACACCTTACGTAATATAATACCTTCCAGAATGAAAAGGTTTTTAAAATGGTTGTTATTACATCAATTCCATTAGTTATTTATAACCATAATCACTACATCAACTAAATCACTTTTTTTTCTTGTACTAATGTAATTGAAATATATTACATTAGGAACATGTTATTTGTACCAAACTCATATAATTGAAATGTATGGAAAGCAGAATGAGTTCCCTGTAAAAACAAAATGGCAGCCCGATTCAAGCTTACACAGATTAAACTGTGTGAGCAATCTATAGCAATTTATATCCTTCGCAAAATCTGCATAAATAAAATACAAAATCATGATTTTTGTTTCGTACAATTCAAAACCATTACAGTAAATATATTACACAGTAGCATATCATATTTACGAACGGACATCAGCAACGAAATCGGGAAAAGTTGCAGTGTCGCATGGGTCAGCTCTCATACAAAAGCACATCTCTGCACAGAGAGTGCAGGCAGTTGGGGTTAAGGGTAGTCCAACTGGGTGGAATATCTACACGTGCAAGAGTTGAGTTTTAGGTCACATGCTGTCATATGCATCTATCACTGTGTTTCTGCTCCGGTGGCCCCCGGAAGAAGGGTTGAGACGCGAAAAGGAGGGACTACTTTCGCCCTGGTCGTCTCTGTGTGGCGCAGCAGAGGAAGATGGCGACAGGTGAACGGATGGGGATTAGAAACATGGACAGGTGACACAGCACATTTGACCCCTAGACCCAGGGTAACCGTGGGACCCCTAGACCCTGGGGAACCATGGGACCCCTAGACCCTGGGGAACCGTGGGACCCCTATACCCTGGGGAACCGTGGGACCCCTAGACCCTATGGAACCGTGGGACCCCAAGACCTGGGGAACCGTCGAACCCCTAGACCCTGGGGAACTGTGGGACCCCTAGACCCTGGGGAACCGTGGGTGAATCAGACCCATTAGACAGTAGAGAAGTGGACGGGTGAATCAGACCCATTAAACAGTAGAGAAGGTGACAGGGTGAATCAAACCCATTAAACAGTAGAGAAGGTGACAGGGTGAATCAGACCCATTAAACAGTAGAGAAGGTGACAGGGTGAATCAGACCCATTAAACAGTAGAGAAGGTGACAGGGTGAATCAGACCCTTTAAACAGTAGAGAAGTGGACGGGTGAATCATACCCATTAAACAGTAGAGAAGGGTACTGGGTGAATCATACCCATTAAACAGTAGAGAAGGGTACAGGGTGAGGGTTGCGTTCAGAGGGTGATCCAAGCACTCAGTTGACAAAGCACATCAGATGTGACAACTGAAGCAGTGATGTGTTAAACTTCAAAATGCAATGTTATATCGTTCCAGAAACAATATGTGATTGTCTAGATTGTTTGATGGTTTCTCGTAAGCTACATTGTGAGAGACTAAATGTCATGTTGATTGTGACTCAAACCTCTAACTTGGCCTATTTGTTGTCTGAGCAGAAACATGTCATAAATCATAGAGAGTTGCATGATGGGAAGGTTCCCTGGGTCTCGGTTGTTCTCAATTCATGCAAGCAGTAAAGGCAGATACAAAAACAGATAGTACTGCGCCTTATGGAAGAATACAGACTGTGAAGAGACAATATAAACAGGCTGACACACATAATCTACACACACACACACACACTCTACAAACACACACACACACTCCACACACACACACTCTACAAACACACACACACACACACACACACACACACACACACACACACACACACACACACACACACACACACACACACTCACACACTCCACACACACACACTCTACAAACACACACACGTATGCAGTAACATTTGTTGTATGGTGGTTTTATACATGTTGTGTTGTAGATTAAATCAAATTGTATATGTCACATACACATTGTCAGCAGATGTTAATGAGTGTAGCGAAATGCTTGTGCTGCTAGTTCTGACAATGCAGTAATAACCAACGAGTAATCTAACCTAACAATTCCAAAACTACTACCTTATACACATAAGTGTAAAGGGATAAAGAATATGTACATAAAGATATATGAATGAGTGATGGTACAGAACGGCATAGGCAAGATTCAGTAGATGGTATAGAGTACAGTATATACATATGAGATTAGTAATGTAGGGTACATAAACATAAAGTGGCATAGTTTAACATGGCTAGTGATACATGTATTACATCAAAATATGTACTGGTGTAATGATGGTATATGATGGCCTGTTTTATTTTTCTGTTTTTTTTGGTGTGTTGTACCTTAATGTGGTTGAACCCCAGGTAGAGTAGCTGCTGCCTTGGCAGGAACTAATGGGGATCCATAATAAACCTCAGGAAGAGTAGCTGCTGCCTTGGCAGGAACTAATGGTAGCTGCTGCCTTGAACCCCAGGAAGAGTAGCTGCTGCCTTGGCAGGAACTAATGGGGATCCATAATAAACCCCAGGAAGAGTAGCTGCTGCCTTGGAACTAAGGAACTAATAAACCCCAGGGGATGACAGGAACATAATAAACCCCAGGAAGAGTAGCTGCTGCCTTGGCAGGAATCCCTAATAAACCCCAGGAAGGATCCAGGAACTAATGGGGATCCATAATAAACCCCAGGAAGAGTAGCTGCTGCCTTGGCAGGAACTAATGGGGATGTTTTAATACAGTTAAGTACTGCACCTGCATCCCACAGTATCCTGCTGGGATGACATTAACATATTATACAGCCTTGATATCAACTACTACATTTCTGCAAAATCTTATTTTCCAATCTGTGAGAATTCACAGTTTGATCTTTTCTTTTTCTACAAATAACTCCTTTCCTGTTAAATGTACATATTTACCTCCGTTTATGTTTCTGGTATTCCCTGCTGGCTACACAAAATGCACAATATGATAGAAATACCAGCTGTGCAGTAATGAACGAAAATCACTCTAGTCTGGTTTTAATATAACTATCCCTCCCTAGACCTCTGGGACAGGGGTATGCAAATAGAGACTGTGGTGAGTCGCTGTGCGTGCCAAGCAAAAGCACATTTCTGTGGTAAACTCATATGCCAAAGTCATACTATACCGATGGGCATTAGTCCATATCATGTGAGCCCCCCTGACCTTGTTCAGAACACCCACACCCACACACAAACATACAGTATACACACACATACTGTATACACACACATACAGTATACACACACATACAGTATACACACACATACAGTATATAGATAGAAATGTGCATGCAAGCGCCTAATTGAACATAAATATTCACATGCAAACACACGCACACGCACACGCACACGCACACGCCTGCGTGACTGCAGTGCAAGGTGAACGAATGTATCAAATCAAACTCTGTTTGTCACATATGCCGAATACCTCAAGTGTAACGTGAAATGCTTACTTTACAAGCCCTTAACTAACAGGGCAGTTCAAGAAAGAGTTAAGAAAATATTTACCAAGTAGACAAAAATAAAAAGTAATAATAAAAGTAACACAATAATGAGGCTATAGACAAGGAGCACCGGAACAGAGACAGTGTGCGGGGGTAGAGGCTACTTGAGGTAATCTGAACATGTAGGTGGGGATGAAGTGTCAATGCATAGATAATAAACAGCGAGTTGCAGCAGCAGTGTACAAAGGGGATGTCAACGTAAATTGTCCGGTCGCGATTTTATTAATTGTTCAGCGATCTTATGGCTTGGGGGTAGAAGCTGTTGAGGAGCCTTTTGGTCCTAGATTTGACGCTCCGGTCCCGCTTGCCGTGCAGTAGCAGAGAAAACTATAACTTGGGTGAATGGAGTCTTTGACAATTTTATGGGCTTTCCTCTGACACCGCCTGGTATTTAGGTCCTGGATGTCAGGAAGCTTGGCCCCAGTGATGTACTGGGACATACGGACTACCCTCTGTAACGCCTTATGGTCAGATGCCAAGCATTTGTCATACTGGTTGGTGATGCACCCGGTCAGGATGCTCTCGATGGTGCAGCTGTAGAACCTTTTGAGGATCTGAGGACCCATGCCAAATCTTTTCAGTCTCTTGAGGGGGAAATATTTTGTTGTGCCCTATTCACTACACACTTGGTACGTCTGGACCATGATAGTTTGTTGGTGATGTGGACACCAAGGAACTTGAAACTCTCGACCCGCTCCACTACAGCCCTGCCGATGTTAATGGGGGCCTGTTTGGCCCGCCTTTTCGTGTACTCCACAATCAGCTCCTTTGTCTTGCTCACATTGAGAAAGAGATGGTTGTTGTCCTGGCACCACACTACCAGTTCTCTCACCTCCTTATAGGCTGCCTCATCATTGTCGGTGATGGTGTTGGAGTCGTGTTTGGCCACACAGTCGTGGGTGAACAGGGAATACAGGAGGGGACTAAGTACACACCCCTGAGGGGCATACGTGTTGTTGCCTACTATTACTACCTGGGGATGGCCTGTCAGGAAGTCCAGGATCCAGTTGCAGAGGGAGGTATTTAGTCCCAGAGTCCTTAACTTAGTAATGAGCTTTGTGTCACTATGGTGTTGAATGCTGAGCTGTAGTCAATGAACAGCATTCTCACATAGGTGATCCTTTTGTCCAGGTGAGAAAGGGAAGTGTGGAGTGCGAATGAGATTGCGTGGATCGTGGTTTGAGATTCTGTGGATCTGTTGGGGCATTATGCGAATTGGTGTGGGTCCAGGGGGTCCTGGAGGATGTTGTTAATGTGAGCCATGACCTGCCTTTCAAAGCGCTTCATGGCTACCGACGTGAGTTCCACGGGGCAGTAATAATTTAGTCAGGTTAGCTTTGCTTCCTTGGGCACAGGGACTATGGTGGTCTGCTTCAAACATGTAGGTATTACAGACTGTCAGGGAGAGGTTGGAAATGTCAGTGAAGACACTTGACAGTTGGTCCGCGCATGTTTTGAGTACACGTCCTGGTAATCCGCCTGGTGTATTTTGACCTGTTCAAAGGTTTTGTTCACATCGGTTACCGAGAGCATTATCACACAGTCATCCAGAACAGCTGGTGCTCTCGAGTATGCTTCAGTGTTGCTTGCCTCGAAGCAAGCATAAATGCCATTTATCTCATCTGGTATGCTCGCCTCACTAGGCAGCTCACGTCTGGGTTTCCCTTTGTTATCCGGAAAAGTTTTCAGGCCCTGCCACATCCGACGAGCGTCAGAGCCGGTGTAATAGGATTCATTCTTAATCCTGTTTTTAAGCTTTGCTTGTTTGATGGTTCATCTGAGGGTGTAGCAGGATTTTTTATAAGCGTCCGGATTAGTCTCCTGCTCCTTGAAAGTGGCAGCTCTAGCCTTTAGCTCGATGCGGATGTTGCCTGTACTCCATGGCTTCTGGTTGGGATATGTACGTACAGTCACTGTGGGGGGGGACGTCGCCGATGCACTTACTGATGAAGCCGATGACAGATGTGGTGTACTCCTCAATGCCATTGGATGAATCCCGGAACATATTTCAGTCTGTGCTGCAAAACAGTCCTGTAGTGTAGCTTCCGCATCATCTGATTACTTCCGTAATTGAGCGAGTCACTGGTACTTCCTGCTTTATTTTTTGCAGGAATCAGGAGGATAAAATTATGGTCAGATTTGTCAAATGGAGGGCGGGGGAGAGCTTTGTATGCATCTCTGTGTGTGGAGTAAAGGTGGTCTAGGATTTTTTTTCTCTGATTGCACATGTGACGTGCTGGTAAAAATTTGATAAAACTGATTGAAGTTTGCCTGCATTAATGTCCCCGGCCACTAGGAGCGCTGATTCTGAGTGACCATTTTCTTCTTTGTTTATGGCTGAAGTCAGGTGTTTGTATTTGAATACAAACAGTTTTGGGAGAGCATTGTGTTAGTGGTAAATGTAACAATGTCAGATTACATTAAGCCAGATTTGAACTAAAATGAATGTTTTATACAGAAAACACATGATCAACCTCATTCCAGTATTGTAATTAATTTAGAGCCAGTGATTCAATTTACTCAAATATAAATTCACCATTTAGAATATATCCCGACCCGGTGACGCCACTGTCAGCATTTTTTTGTTCATTATTTCAGATGTGTTTCATAACATCTGATTTTCATTGAATGTAATGTCGTTAGCCAAGCCTCACTGAGTTTCCTGTAAATAAGTCATAGGTTTATAAGGAAGCCTTGTTCTTTTAATTTTACATGAGAATGGACACCCTGCCTCTAAACCTACAATCCCACAACCCCATCCCGCCAACGGAAATGTGTGTATTCTGGAATGACTCGTCAGCTAAATTCTTATACATTTAAATTCGCAATATAAAAATACATTAATTCTTCAATGGTGTGAAACTCTCGACATGGGCAGAGGATTGCGTGAACACTGGTTGACAGCTATCCTCCAAGGAAAGGGGAAGTGATTAAGAAGAAGTGCTAACAAACTGAATGAACAAACATCTTTTAATTTCCCCTCAGCAGGACCGTTCGGTGAAGAAGGAATCAGAATTCCAAAAGAACCAATTTTCTCTGCTGACCGGCTCCTCTCCTCCTCTCCTGCTCCTTGAAAGTGACAGCTCTAGCCTTTAGCTCGATGCGGATGTTGCCTGTAACCGGCTGACCGGCTGTAAGATCACGGCCCAGATTGTTTTAGATAACAATCCTTTCACCCGCTTAAAGAAAAAAAGGCCCTTGATGCTCCTTGTATCGCATTGAACAAGGCAGCGATCAGAGATATAGATCACTTCAGCTGGGTCATTACTGCTGGAGAGCAGTAGGCTGAAGAAAAGCTTTGACTTAACAAGAGACAAGTCTGAGGCAAGACTAGTCATCTGCCACAAAATTATTTAACTGTTGATTTTACTTGCTGCCTATTTACTGTAAGTGTGTGTTCATCTAGCAGTCAGGGACACACAGCCATTATTCATGTTGTTTTAATTGATTTAAGCATGGGGTTGTCATATCAAACTCACTGAGAGAGAGAGAGAGAGAGAGAGAGAGAGAGAGAGAGAGAGAGAGAGAGAGAGAGAGAAAATAGCCCGACTTCAACCCCCAAGAAGAGGGGAGAATAGCACAGCTTTAATCATGAAAGAGGACCGAATAGAGAGGAGCACAACCACTGCATAGGAGACAAGCAATTAATTAACCATGTCATTACACTAATTCCCAGTGGTTTGTTAATCTCTGAATGTATTCATTGCAAATACATGAGCAAGACAAAGGAGCTGATCGTGGTCAAGAAGTAAAGGAGAGCTGAACAGGCCCCCGTTAACATCGTCGGGACTGAAGTTGAGAGGGTTGAGAGTTTCAAGTTCCTTGTTGTCCACATCAACAACAAACTATCATGGTCCAAACACAGCAAGACAGTAGTGAAGAGGACACGACAAACCTATTCCCTCTCAGGAGACTGAAAAGATTTGTCATGTGTCCCCAGATCCTCAAATAATTCCTGACCGATTGTATCACCTCCTGGTATGGCAACTGTCCGGAATCTGACCATAAGGCGCTACAGAGGGTAGTGCGTACGACGCAGTACATCACCGGGGCCAAGCTTCCTGCCATCCAAGACCTCTATACTAGGCGGTGTCACAGGAAGGCCCAAAAATGTGTCAAAGACTCCAGTCACCCAAGTCATAGAATGGTCTCTCTGCAATCGCACGTGAAGCTGTACCGTAGCGCCAAGTCCAGCTTTTACCGCCAAGCAAAAAGACTGCTGAGCAACTAATAAAATGGCCACCCGGATTGCTACTGGCTGTTTGTTATCTATCTATCCTACTTTACCTCAACTAACCTGTACCCCGTCACGTTGACTCAGTACCAATACCACCTGTATGTAGCCTCGTTATTGTTGTGTCAATTTAATTTAATATTTAATATATTTAGTCAATATTTTATTAACTCTATTTCTTCAACTGCTCTGTTGTTTAAATAATGGCTTGTAAAGTAAGTATTTCATGGTTAGGTGAATGAATGCCGGTTGTATTCGGCGCATATGACAAATCAATTTGATTTGATTGGAAATGTGAGTGAAAGGGGAATAAGGTATTGGAGATTAAACTCAGGCTCTGCTTCTGTCCTCACATTTAAAGTACAGCAGGAGCAGGGCTTTCTGAAGGGGTTGCCAGAGAGAGAGAGAGAGAGGAAGATCAGACCACATCATCCACACTTCTCTGATGGAGTCATCAAAGAGGTTGCCAGGACAACCGTGTTTTGTTTTGCCCCTACCACAGGTGCGATGTCAAGAGGTTTTCGTCATCGTCGTCATCATCAACATCTTCATCATCACACACCTTCCTCTTTCAAGATGCACCAACTCCCATCAATGACACGTCCACATTTTTGAGACATTGATTTTCTCTGTGATATAGGACCATTTTACCATCCCCTAATCTCACCATCCTTCTATCACTTCTTTCCGCTCCGTCTTTCTTCAAGTTTAAAAAAAATGTTTTCCTTGAAAAGATAGGGGATCCGGTCGGAAAATGTAGAAAATGATAAGTCAGGATGAGCTCTTCAGTGTTCCATTGTGCTGATGGAATTACCTTCCTACACTATGTTATTTTGAACAATGCTTGATAGATCTAATTATGGACTCATTTAGCAGCTAAAGGTTTCGTTTACTGTGCAGATAGGTGTGTGTGTGTGTGTGTGTGTGTGTGTGTGTGTGTGTGTGTGTGTGTGTGTGTGTGTGTGTGTGTGTGTGTGTGTGTGTGACTGTGTGTACGTGTCAGCGTGTGTCTGTGTGTCTGTGTGTGTGCGTGTGTGCGTGCGTGCATGCGTGCATGCGTGTCCATGTGTGTGAGTGTGTGCGTGTGTAGCTGAAAGGATCCAGGTAGAAGCTGAACGGATCGAGGTAGAAGCTGAACAGACCCAGGTAGAAGCTGAACAGACCCAGGTAGAAGCTGAACAGACCCAGGTAGAAGCTGAACAGACCCAGGTAGAAGCTGAACAGACCCAGGTAGAAGCTGAACGGATCCAGGTAGAAGCTGAACGGATCAAAGTAGAAGCTGAACGGATCCAGGTAGAAGCTGAACAGATCCAGGTAGAAGCTGAACGGATCCAGGAAGAAGCTGAACCGATCCAGGTAGAAGCTGAACCGATCCAGGTAGAAGCTGAACCGATCCAGGTAGAAGCTGAACAGACCCAGGTAGAAGCTGAACAGACCCAGGTAGAAGCTGAACGGATCCAGGTAGAAGCTGAACGGATCCAGGTAGAAGCTGAACGGATCAAAGTAGAAGCTGAACGGATCCAGGTAGAAGCTGAACCGATCCAGGTAGAAGCTGAACGGATCCAGGAAGAAGCTGAACCGATCCAGGTAGAAGCTGAACGGATCAAAGTAGAAGCTGAACCGATCCAGGTAGAAGCTGAACCGATCCAGGTAGAAGCTGAACCGATCCAGGTAGAAGCTGAACAGATCCAGGTAGAAGCTGAACCGATCCAGGTAGAAGCTGAACAGATCCAGGTAGAAGCTGAACCGATCCAGGTAGAAGCTGAACGGATCCAGGAAGAAGCTGAACCGATCCAGGTAGAAGCTGAACGGATCCAGGTAGTGGATTAATAGATCCAAGTAGAAGCTGAACAGATACAGGAAGTAGCTGAATATTATACACATACAGACACACACACACACACACACACACACACACACACACACACACACACACACACACACACACAACACACACACACACACACACACACACACACCAGACAATGCTCTTGTACATGAATGGTTGTGTTCAGGTGAGCCTGTAAAGAGATGTGCTTTTCCAGGCCTACAAAAGAGGAGAAACAGGTGCCAGATGATGTGTCAAGATGAGCCCCATGAGTTTACATATTTACTATGTTTACATAGTATTCCCCTGTATTCATCATTCAAAGTAGTGCACTTTATGATAATGGTGCAGGAGGAGATGGTTGCCGTTTTACGGGCTGCTAACCAATTGTGACCGTTTCAGGAAACTAGGCGTATGCCATCTGCTAAATTAAGTTAAATGAAATATTTCACCCAAAGACAAAGTGAGCAACCTTCGCGTTAGCCACGATTAGCTGAGATAATGAGTGGGCTGGACATGCTGAGAGATGAGTTTGGATTGGTCTGCCATTTAGCATACTTTTGGCTATTTGAACTGGTCGGTATGCCTAGTTAAGCCTGTCTTACACTTTTTTTTAAATGTACATAAGTGTTGCTCTCCACTTTCTGGAGGACTGAGTTTTGAAATCAGTGGAAGTCAAGTATAATCAGTTGAATTCGAGTATAATAGCTATAATAGCTATAATCATCATAGTAATAGCTTAAGGAGACACCTGTCTACGGATTACATCTTCATACTAAGGGCAACCACGGCATCTGACAGGAGACTTTATTTAACTAGGCAAGTCAGTTAAGAACAAATTCTTATTTTCAATGACGGCCTAGGAACAGTGGGTTAACTGCCTGTTCAGGCTTGTCAGCTCGGGGGTTTGAACTTGCAACCTTCCGGTTACTAGTCCAACGCTCTAACCACTAGGCTACCCTGCCGCCCCAGCATAGTATAGCTAGCTACATTTTAAGATATTACACATGGAAAACTTTGACAGAAAGAGCTGTTTGCTTGGCTATAGCTAGCCAGTTGGTTGATTAGTTTATTGGTATCAGGGTAGTAACGTCATGAGTTGTGATTATGTTTCAATGTTTACCTAGCTAGCTAGCTAATGTTAGCTGACTGGCTCACTACCTAACATTACGTGCATGACCTTATTTTTCGTATCTCAGAGCCATTTGCTTAGCTAGCTATAGCCTAATGTTAGCTAGCTAACATTGAACATGATTGGTTAGCTACCTGCATTTTCATGCAGGGTAGTAACATCTTGAGTTGGGATTATGTTTCATTGTTTACTTAGCTAGCTAGCTAATGTTAGCTGGCTAGCTCGCTATCTAACTACGCGTATGACCTTATTATTCGTATCTCAGAGCTATTGGCTTGGCCAGCTATAGCCTAATGTTGGAATCTGGTTGTTAACGTCATGAGTTGGGATTATGCTTCATAGTTTACCTAGCTAGCTAGCTACATGTCTTACCAAAAGACTCCACTATGCAAATAACCATTTCAGGTGAATTCCTAAATTCATTCTGGCCATCTACTCCGATTTCAGAGCACTTCCGTCTAAGTGTGCCAGAGAGAGCAGAATAACTGATGCATTACGAATGCTCAGCACCCGTTGAATATGTCCGGTGCCATTACACGTGGACAAAAAAAGCGTAATTAAATTGTTGCCAGCTGCACAGTTACAGTCACCAACGCTCTGGATAACATGAAATTAACCTAACCAGCTCTGCTAGGGCGAGTAAAACGGTCAGAATGGGGTGTTCTCTCATTATGTGTCTGGCAGTAGCTAGCATGTTAGCCTGTTAACTTGGGTGCTTGACTGCCTTTATGAAGTCAGAATGTTCGGATCGGACAGAGCGCCCGGAGAGCTGAGTAAAGGGTCAGAATACTAACGTAAATGTGACATTTCAGATATTTTCTTATTTCTAAAAACCTGTTTTTGCTTTGTAATTATGTGGTATTGTGTGTAGATTGATGAAGGGAAAACATGATTTAATCCATTTTTAGAATAAGGCTGTAGCGTAACAAAATGTGAAAAAGGTCAAGGGGTCTGAATACTTGCAAAATGCACTGTAGAACAGCTGCCTCAGGTAAGGGGTGGTGGTCTGTGTCTATTTGTCAATAACAGCTGGTGCACAACATCTAACGTTAAGGAAGTCTCAAGGTTTTGCTCGTCTGAGGTAGAGTATCTCATGATAAGCTGTAGAACACACTATTTACCAAGAGAGTTTTCATCTATATTTTTCATAGCTGTCTATTTACCACCACAAACCGATGATGACCGCACTCAACGAGCTTTATCAGGCCATAAGTCAACTAGAAAATGCTAATTCAGAGGTGGCACTGCTAGTGCCGGGGACTTTAATACAGGGAAACTTAAATCTGCTTACCTCATTTCTACCAGCATGTTACATGTGAGACCACAGTGAAAGAAACTCTATACCTCCTTTACTACAAAGCTCTCCCTCGCCCTCCATTTGGCAAATATGACCATAACTTTATCCTCCTGATTTCTGCTTACAAGCAAAAAGCCAGTGACTCGCTCAATACAGAAGTGAATCAGATGCTAAGCTACAGGACTGTTCTGCTACAGACTGGTTCTTCTGATGGCGTTGAGGATTACACCACATCATGTCGCTGGCTTCATCAATAAGTACATGAATGACGTCATCCCCACAGTGAACGTACGTACATATCCCCAACCAGAAGCCATGGATGACATGTAACATCCTCACTGAGCTAAAGGGTAGAGCTGCTGCTTTCCAGGAACGGGAGTATAACCCAGACTCTTATAAGAAATCCCGATACGGCCTCTGACTAAACATTAAACAGGCAAAGCTTCAATTTAGGGCTAAGATTGAATCCTGCTATACCGGCTCTGACGCTTGTCGGATGTGGCAGTTCTTGTAAACTATTATGGACTACAAAAGGGGAAGTACTTGGAGATCGAGCTGCCCAGTGACACGAGCCTCCCAGGTGAGCTAAATTACTTCTATGGGTGCTGTGAGGCAAGTAAACCTGAAGCATGCATGAGAGAAACAGCTGTTCCGGAAAACTGTGTGAGCCAATGTGAGTAAGACCTTAAACACGTCAACATTCACAAAGCCGAAGAGCCAGACGGATTACCAGGAGGTGTACTCAGAGCATTCGTTGACCAACTAGAAAGTTGTAATACCAACATGTTTCAAGCAGACCACCGTAGACACTGTGCCCAAGAACACCAAGATAACCTGCCTAAATGACTACCGACCCGTAGCACTAATGTCTGTAGCCATGAAGTGCTTTGAAAGGCTGGTCATGGCTCATATCAACACCATTA
>NC_088398.1:80256916-80374416 GCF_034236695.1 Oncorhynchus nerka
CGGGCTGAGGCTAACAGCAGATCATTGTGGACGCTGGCTGTGTTTAAAGCTTATTGGTAGAGCAGAGGGTAACAGCAGATCATTGTGGACGCTGTGTGTTTAAAGCTTGTTGTTAGAGCAGAGGGTAACAGCAGATCATTGTGGACGCTGTGTGTTTAAAGCTTATTGGTAGAGCAGAGGCTAACAGCAGATCATTGTGGACGCTGTGTGTTTAAAGCTTATTGGTAGAGCAGAGGCTAACAGCAGATCATTGTGGACGCTGTGTGTTTAAAGCTTATTGGTAGAGCAGAGGCTAACAGCAGATCATTGTGGACGCTGTGTGTTTAAAGCTTATTGAGAGGGAGAGGCAAGAGAGGAGAACGTCTCAAATAGGTCATTATAGTGCTACCTCATACTGGTAATTATGGTTCTACCTCATACTGTCCATACTGGTCATTATGGTTCTACCTCATACTGTCCATACTGGTCATTATGGTCCTACCTCATACTGGTCATTATGGTTCTACCTCATACTGTCCATACTGGTCATTATGGTTCTACCTCATACTGTCCATACTGGTCATTATGGTCCTACCTCATACTGGTCATTATGGTTATACCTCATACTGGTCATTATTGTTCTTCTTCATACTGTTCATACTGGTCATTATGGTTCTATCTCATCCTGTTCATATAGGTCATTATGGTTCTACCTCATACTGGTCATTCTGGTTCTACCTCATACTGGTCATTATGGTTCTACCTCATACTGGTCATTATTGTTCATCCTCAAACTGTTCATTTTGGTTGTACCTCAAAATGTGCATACCTGTCATTATGGTTCTACCTCAAACTGTTCATACTGGTCATCATGGTTCTACCTCAAACTGTTCATAATGGTCATTATGGGCATACCTCATAATGGTCATTATGGTTCTAATTCATACTGGTCATTACGATGCTACCTCATACTGGTCATTATGGTGCTTCCTCATACTGGTCATTATGGTTCTACCTCAAACTGTTCATACTGGTCATTATGGGTCTACCTCATAATGGTCATTATGGTTCTACCTCATACTGGTCATCATGATGCTACCTCATACTGGTCATTACGATGCTACCTCATACTGGTCATTATGGTGCTACCTCATACTGGTCATCATGGTTATACCTCATACTGGTCATTACGAGTCTACCTCATACTGGTCATTATGGGTCTACCTCATAATGGTCATTATGGTTCTACCTCATACTGGTCATTACGATGCTACCTCATACTGGTCATTATGGTGCTACCTCATACTGGTCATTATGGTTATTATGGTCCTACCTCATACTGTTCATACTTTTCATTGTGGTTCTACCTCATACTGATCATTACTATGCTACCTCATACTGGTCAGTATGGTTCTACCTCATACTGGTCATTACTATGCTATCTCATACTGGTCATTATGGTCCTACCTCATACTGTTCATACTGGTCATTATGGTTATACCTCATACTGGTCATTATGGTTCTACGTCATACTGGTCATTATTGTTCATCCTCATGCTGTTCATTATGGTTCTACCTCAAACTGTTCATACTGGTCATTATGGTTCTACCTCAAACTGTTCATACTGTTCATTATGGGCATACCTCATAATGGTCATTATGGTTATACCTCATACTGGTCATTATTGTTCATCCTCATACTGTTCATTAAGGTTCTACCTTAAACTGTCCATACTGGTCATTATGGTTCTACCTCATACTGTCCATACTGGTCATTATGGTCCTACCTCATACTGGTCATTATGGTTCTACCTCATACTGTCCATACTGGTCATTATGGTCCTACCTTATCCTGTTCATACTGGTCATTATGGTTCTACCTCACACTGGTCATTATGGTTCTACCTCATACGGGTCATTATGGTTCTACCTCATACTGGTCATTATGGTTCTACCTCATCCTGTTCATATTGGTCATTATGGTTCTACCTCATACTGTTCATACTGATCATTATGGTTCTACCTCATCCTGTTCATACTGGTCATTATGGTTCTACCTCATACTGGTCATTATGGTTCTACCTCATACTGGTCATTATTGTTCATCCTCATACTGTTCAATTTGGTTGTACCTCAAAATGTTCTTACCGGTCATTATGGTTCTACCTCAAACTGTTTATACTGGTCATTATGGTTCTACCTCAAACTGTTCATACTGTTAATTATGGGAATACCTCATAATGGTCATTATGGTTCTACCTCATACTGGTCATCAGGGTTATACCTCATACTGGTCATCAGGGTTATACCTCATACTGGTCATTATTGTTCATCCTCATACTGGTCATTATGGTTCTAGCTCATACTGGTCATTATGGTTCTACCTCATACTGGTCATTATGGTGCTTCCTCATACTGGTCATTATGGTTCCACCTCAAACTGTTCATACTGGTCATTATGGGTCTACCTCATAATGGTCATTACTCTGCTACCTCATACTGGTCATTATGGTTCCACCTCAAACTGTTCATACTGGTAATTATGGTTCTACCTCATAATGGTCATTACTCTGCTACCTCATACTGGTCATTATGGTTCCACCTCAAACTGTTCATACTGGTCATTATGGGTCTACCTCATAATGGTCATTACTCTGCTACCTCATACTGGTCATTATGGTTCTACCGCATACTGGTCATTATGGTTCTACCTCATACAGGTCATTATTATCATTATGGTCCTACCTCATACTGTTCATACTGGTCATTATGGTTCTACCTCATACTGGTCATTATGGTTCTACCTCATACTGGTCATTATGGTTCTACCTCATACTGGTCATTATTGTTCATCCTCATACTGTTCATTTTGGTTGTACCTCAAAATGTTCATACCGCTCATTATGGTCCTACCTTATACTGTTCATACTGGTGATTATGGTTCTACCTCATACCTGTCATTTTGGTTATACCTCATACTGGTCATTATGGTTATACCACATACTGGTCATTATGGTTCTACCTCATACTGGTCATTATTGTTCATCCTCATACTGTTCATTATGGTTCTACCTTCAACTGTTCATACTGGTCATTATTGTTCTACCACATACTGGTCATTATGGTTCTACCTCATACTGGTCATTATGGTGCTTCCTCATACTGGTCATTATGGTTCTACCTCATCCTGTTCATACTGGTGATTATGGTTCTACCTCATACTGGTCATTATTGTTCATCCTCATACTGTTCATTTTGGTTGTACCTCAAAATGTTCATACCGCTCATTATGGTCCTACCTCATACTGTTCATACTGGTCATTATGGTCCTACCTCATACTGGTCATTATGGTTCTACCTCATAATGGTCATTATGGTCATTATGGTGCTACCTCATCCTGTTCATACAGGTCATTTTGGTTATACCTCATACTGGTCATTATGGTTATACCACATACTGGTCATTATGGTTCTACCTCATACTTTATTGTTCATCCTCATACTGTTCATTATGGTTCTACCTTAAACTGTTCATACTGGTCATTATGGTTCTACCTCATAATGGTCGTTATATGGTCCTACCTCATCCTGTTCATACCGGTCATTTTGGTTATACCTCATACTGGTCATTATGGTTATACCACATACTGGTCATTATGGTTCTACCTCATACATTATTGTTCATCCTCATACTGTTCATTATGGTTCTACCTTAAACTGTTCATACTGGTCATTATGGTTCTACCTCATAATGGTCATTATGGTCATTATGGTTCTACCTCATACTGGTCATTATGGTTCTACCTCATACTGGTCATTATGGTGCTACCTCATAATGGTCATTATGGTTCTAATTCATACTGGTCATTACGATGCTACCTCATACTGGTCATTACGAGTCTACCTCATACTGGTCATTATGGTGCTACCTCATACTGGTCATTATGGTTCTACCTCATAATGGTCATTATGGTTCTACCTCATACTGGTCATTATTGTTCATCCTCATACTGGTCATTATGGTGCTACCTCATACTGGTCATTATGGTTATTATGGTCCTACCTCATACTGTTCATACTTTTCATTGTGGTTCTACCTTATACTGGTCATTACTATGCTACCTCATACTGGTCAGTATGGTTATACCTCATACTGGTCATTACTATGCTATCTCATACTGGTCATTATGGTCCTACCTCATACTGTTCATACTGGTCATTATGGTTATATCTCATACTGGTCATTATGGTTATACCTCATACTGGTCATTATTGTTCATCCTCATACTGTCCATACTGGTCATTATGGTCCTACCTTATCCTGTTCATACTGGTCATTATGGTTCTACCTCATACTGTCCATACTGGTCATTATGGTCCTACCTCATACTGGTCATTAAGGTTCTACCTCATACTGTCCATACTGGTCATTATGGTCCTACCTTATCCTGTTCATACTGGTCATTATGGTTCTACCTCACACTGGTCATTATGGTTCTACCTCATACTGGTCATTATGGTTCTACCTCATCCTGTTCATATTGGTCATTATGGTTCTACCTCATACTGTTCATACTGGTCATCATGGTTCTACCTCATACTGGTCATTATGGTTATACCACATACTGGTCATTATGGTTCTACCTCATACTGGTCATTATGGTGCTTCCTCATACTGGTCATTATGGTTCTACCTCATCCTGTTCATACTGGTGATTATGGTTCTACCTCATACTGGTCATTATTGTTCATCCTCATACTGTTCATTTTGGTTGTACCTCAAAATGTTCATACCGCTCATTATGGTCCTACCTCATAATTTTCATACTGGTCATTATGGTCCTACCTCATACTGGTCATTATGGTTCTACCTCATAATGGTCATTATGGTCATTATGGTCCTTCCTCATCCTGTTCATACCGGTCATTTTGGTTATACCTCATACTGGTCATTATAGTTATACCACATACTGGTCATTATGGTTCTACCTCATACTGGTCATTATGGTTCTACCTCATACTGGTCATTTTGGTTCTACCTCATACTGGTCATTATTGTTCATCCTCATACTGGTCATTATGGTTCTACCTCATACTGGTCATTACCATGCTACCTCATTCTGGTCATTATGGTGCTACCTCATACTGGTCATTACTATGCTATCTCATAATGGTCATTATGGTTCTACCTCATACTGGTCATTAGGGTTATACTTCATACTGGTCATTATTGTTCATCCTCATACTGGTCATTATGGTTCTAGCTCATACTGGTCATTATGGGTCTACCTCATAATGGTCATTACTCTGCTACCTCATACTGGTCATTATGGTTCCACCTCAAACTGTTCATACTGGTCATTATGGTTCTACCGCATACTGGTCATTATGGTTCTACCTCATACAGGTCATTATTATCATTATGGTCCTACCTCATACTGTTCATACTGGTCATTATGGTTCTACCTCATACTGGTCATTATGGTTCTACCTCATACTGGTCATTATTGTTCATCCTCATACTGTTCATTTTGGTTGTACCTCAAAATGTTCATACCGCTCATTATGGTCCTACCTTATACTGTTCATACTGGTGATTATGGTTCTACCTCATACCTGTCATTTTGGTTATACCTCATACTGGTCATTATGATTATACCACATACTGGTCATTATGGTTCTACCTCATACTGGTCATTATTGTTCATCCTCATACTGTTCATTATGGTTCTACCTTCAACTGTTCATTATGGTTCTACCACATACTGGTCATTATGGTTCTACCTCATACTGGTCATTATGGTGCTTCCTCATACTGGTCATTATGGTTCTACCTCATTCTGTTCATACTGGTGATTATGGTTCTACCTCATACTGGTCATTATTGTTCATCCTCATACTGTTAATTTTGGTTGTACCTCAAAATGTTCATACCGCTCATTATGGTCCTACCTCATACTGTTCATACTGGTCATTATGGTCCTACCTCATACTGGTCATTATGGTTCTACCTCATAATGGTCATTATGGTCATTATGGTCCTACCTCATACTGTTCATAGCGGTCATTTTGGTTATACCTCATACTGGTCATTATGGTTATACCACATACTGGTCATTATGGTTCTACCTCATACTTTATTGTTCATCCTCATACTGTTCATTATGGTTCTACCTTAAACTGTTCATACTGGTCATTATGGTTCTACCTCATAATGGTCATTATATGGTCCTACCTCATCCTGTTCATACCGGTCATTTTGGTTATACCTCATACTGGTCATTATGGTTATACCACATACTGGTCATTATGGTTCTACCTCATACATTATTGTTCATCCTCATACTGTTCATTATGGTTCTACCTTAAACTGTTCATACTGGTCATTATGGTTCTACCTCATACTGGTCATTATGGTGCTTCCTCAAACTGTTCATACTGGTCATTATGGGTCTACCTCATAATGGTCATTACTCTGCTACCTCATACTGGTCATTATGGTTCTACCTCAAACTGTTCATACTGGTAATTATGGGTCTACCTCATAATGGTCATTACTCTGCTACCTCATACTGGTCATTATGGTTCTACCTCAAACTGTTCATACTGGTAATTATAGATCTACCTCATCCTGTTCATATAGGTCATTATGGTTCTACCGCATACTGGTCATTATGGTTCTACCTCATACAGGTCATTATTATCATTATGGTCCTACCTCATACTGTTCATACTGGTCATTATGGTTCTACCTCATACTGGTCATTATGGTTCTACCTCATACTGGTCATTATGGTGCTACCTCATACTGGTAATTATGGTTATACCTCATACTGGTCATTATGGTTCTACCTCATACTGGTCATTTTGGTTCTACCTCATACTGGTCATTATTGTTCATCCTCATACTGGTCATTATGGTTCTAATTCATACTGGTCATTACGATGCTACCTCATACTGGTCATTACGAGTCTACCTCATACTGGTCATTATGGTGCTACCTCATACTGGTCATTATGGTTCTACCTCATAATGGTCATTATGGTTCTACCTCATACTGGTCATTTTGGTTCTACCTCATACTGGTCATTACCATGCTACCTCATTCGGGTCATTATGGTGCTACCTCATACTGGTCATTACTATGCTATCTCATAATGGTCATTAATGTTCTACCTCATACTGGTCATTAGGGTTATACTTCATACTGGTCATTATTGTTCATCCTCATACTGGTCATTATGGTTCTACCTCATACTGGTCATTATGGTGCTTCCCCATACTGGTCATTATGGTTCCACCTCAAACTGTTCATACTGGTCATTATGGGTCTACCTCATAATGGTCATTACTCTGCTACCTCATACTGGTCATTATGGTTCTACCTCAAACTGTTCATACTGGTAATTATGGGTCTACCTCATAATGGTCATTATGGTTCTACCTCATACTGGTCATTATGGTGCTACCTCATGCTGGTCATTACTATGCTATCTCATACTGGTCATTATGGTGCTACCTCATACTGGTCATTATGGTTATTATGGTCCTACCTCATACTGTTCATACTGGTCATTATGGTTCTACCTCATACTGGTCATTATGGTTCTACCTCATACTGGTCATTATGGTGCTACCTCATACTGGTAATTATGGTTATACCTCATACTGGTCATTATGGTTCTACCTCATAATGGTCATTATGGTTCTAATTCATACTGGTCATTACGATGCTACCTCATACTGGTCATTACGAGTCTACCTCATACTGGTCATTATGGTGCTACCTCATACTGGTCATTATGGTTCTACCTCATAATGGTCATTATGGTTCTACCTCATACTGGTCATTTTGGTTCTACCTCATACTGGTCATTATTATTCATCCTCATACTGGTCATTATGGTTCTACCTCATACTGGTCATTACCATGCTACCTCATTCTGGTCATTATGGTGCTACCTCATACTGGTCATTACTATGCTATCTCATAATGGTCATTATGGTTCTACCTCATACTGGTCATTAGGGTTATACTTCATACTGGTCATTATTGTTCATCCTCATACTGGTCATTATGGTTCTACCTCATACTGGTCATTATGGTGCTTCCCCATACTGGTCATTATGGTTCCACCTCAAACTGTTCATACTGGTCATTATGGGTCTACCTCATAATGGTCATTACTCTGCTACCTCATACTGGTCATTATGGTTCTACCTCAAACTGTTCATACTGGTAATTATGGGTCTACCTCATAATGGTCATTATGGTTCTACCTCATACTGGTCATTATGGTGCTACCTCATGCTGGTCATTATGGTTATTATGGTCCTACCTCATACTGTTCATACTGGTCATTATGGTTCTACCTCATACTGGTCATTATGGTGCTTCCTCATACTGGTCATTATGGTTCTACCTCAAACTGTTCATACTGGTCATTATGGGTCTACCTCATAATGGTCATTACTCTGCTACCTCATACTGGTCATTATGGTTCTACCTCATACTGGCCATTATGGTCATTATGGTTCTACCTCATACTGTTCATACTGGTCATTATGGTTCTACCTCATACTGGTAATTATGGTTATACCTCATACTGGTCATTATTGTTCATCCTCATACTGTTCATTATGGTTCTTCTTCATACTGGTAATTATAGATCTACCTCATCCTGTTCATATAGGTCATTATGGTTCTACCTCATACTGGCCATTATGGTCATTATGGTTCTACCTCATACTGTTCATACTGGTCATTATTGTTCATCCTCATACTGGTCATTATGGTTCTACCTCATACTGGTCATTATTGTTCATCCTCATACTGTTCATTTTGGTTGTACCTCAAAATGTTCATACCGCTCATTATGGTCCTACCTCATACTGTTCATACTAGTGATTATGGTTCTACCTCATACTGGTCATTATGGTGCTACCTCATACTGGTCATTATGGTTCTACCTCATAATGGTCATTATGGTCATTATGGTCCTACCTCATACTGTTCATACTGGTCATTATGGTTCTACCTCATACTGGTCATTATGGTGCTTCCTCATACTGGTCATTATGGTTCTACCTCATCCTGTTCATACTGGTGATTATGGTTCTACCTCATACTGGTCATTATTGTTCATCCTCATACTGTTCATTTTGGTTGTACCTCAAAATGTTCATACCGCTCATTATGGCCCTACCTCATAATTTTCATACTGGTCATTATGGCCCTACCTCATAATTTTCATACTGGTCATTATGGTTCTTCCTCATAATGGTCATTATGGTCATTATGGTCCTACCTCATCCTGTTCATACCGGTCATTTTGGTTATACCTCATACTGGTCATTATGGTTATACCACATACTGGTCATTATGGTTCTACCTCATACTGGTCATTATGGTTCTACCTCATACTGGTCATTTTGGTTCTACCTCATACTGGTCATTATTGTTGATCCTCATACTGGTCATTATGGTTCTACCTCATACTGGTCATTACCATGCTACCTCATTCTGGTCATTATGGTGCTACCTCATACTGGTCATTACTATGCTATCTCATAATGGTCATTATGGTTCTACCTCATACTGGTCATTAGGGTTATACTTCATACTGGTCATTATTGTTCATCCTCATACTGGTCATTATGGTGCTTCCTCATACTGGTCATTATGGGTCTACCTCATAATGGTCATTACTCTGCTACCTCATACTGGTCATTATGGTTCTAACTCAAACTGTTCATACTGGTAATTATAGATCTACCTCATCCTGTTCATATAGGTCATTATGGTTCTACCGCATACTGGTCATTATGGTTCTACCTCATACAGGTCATTATTATCATTATGGTCCTACCTCATACTGTTCATACTGGTCATTATGGTTCTACCTCATACTGGTCATTATGGTTCTACCTCATACTGGTCATTATTGTTCATCCTCATACTGTTCATTTTGGTTGTACCTCAAAATGTTCATACCGCTCATTATGGTCCTACCTTATACTGTTCATACTGGTGATTATGGTTCTACCTCATACCTGTCATTTTGGTTATACCTCATACTGGTCATTATGGTTCTACCACATACTGGTCATTATGGTTCTACCTCATACTGGTCATTATGGTGCTTCCTCATACTGGTCATTATGGTTCTACCTCATCCTGTTCATACTGGTGATTATGGTTCTACCTCATACTGGTCATTATTGTTCATCCTCATACTGTTCATTTTGGTTGTACCTCAAAATGTTCATACCGCTCATTATGGTCCTACCTCATACTGTTCATACTGGTCATTATGGTCCTACCTCATACTGGTCATTATGGTTCTACCTCATAATGGTCATTATGGTCATTATGGTCCTACCTCATCCTGTTCATACCGGTCATTTTGGTTATACGTCATACTGGTCATTATGGTTATACCACATACTGTTCATTATGGTTCTACCTTAAACTGTTCATACTGGTCATTATGGTTCTACCTCATAATGGTCATTATGGTCATTATGGTCCTACCTCATCCTGTTCATACCAGTCATTTTCGTTGTAACTCATACTGGTCATTACGATGCTACCACATACTGGTCATTATGGTTCTACCTCATACTGGTCATTATGGTTCTACCTCATACTGGTCATTTTGGTTCTACCTCATACTGGTCATTATTGTTCATCCTCATACTGGTCATTATGGTTCTACCTCATACTGGTCATTACCATGCTACCTCATTCTGGTCATTATGGTGCTACCTCATACTGGTCATTAGGGTTATATTTCATACTGGTCATTATTGTTCATCCTCATACTGGTCATTATGGTTCTACCTCATACTGGTCATTATGGTTCTACCTCATACTGGTCATTATGGTGCTTCCTCATACTGGTCATTATGGTTCTACCTCAAACTGTTCATACTGGTCATTATGGGTCTACCTCATAATGGTCATTACTCTGCTACTTCATACTGGTCATTATGGTTCTACCTCATACTGGCCATTATGGTCATTATGGTCCTACCTCATACTGTTCATACTGGTCATTATGGTTCTACCTCATACTGATCATTATGGTTATACCTCATACTGGTCATTATTGTTCATCCTCATACTGTTCATTATGGTTCTACCTTCGACTGTTCATACTGGTCATTATGGTTCTACCTCATACTGGTCATTATGGTGCTTCCTCATACTGGTCATTCTGGTTCTACCTCATACTGGTCAATATGGTTCTACCTCATACTGGTCATTATTGTTCTTCCTCATACTGTTCATTTTGGTTTTACCTCAAAATGTTCATACCGGTCATTATGGTTCTACCTCAAACTGTTCATACTGGCCATTATGGGTCTACCTCATATTGGTCATTACGATGCTACCTCATACAGGTCATTATGGTCATTATGGTCCTACCTCATACTGTTCATACTGGTCATTATGGTTCTACCTCATACTGGTCATTATGGTTCTACCTCATACTGGTCATTATGGTCATTATGGTCCTAACTCATACTCTTCATACTGGTCATTATGGTTCTACCTCATACTGGTCATTAAGGTTATACCTCATACTGGTCATTATTGTTCATCCTCATACTGGTCATTATGGTTCTACCTCAAACTGTTCATACTGGTCATTATGGGTCTACCTCATAATGGTCATTACTCTGCTACCTCATACTGGTCATTATGGTTCTACCTCATACTGGTCATTATGGTTATACCTCATACTGGTCATTATTGTTCATCCTCATACTGTTCATTATGGTTCTACCTTCGACTGTTCATACTGGTCATTATGGTTCTACCTCATACTGGTCATTATGGTGCTTCCTCATACTGGTCATTCTTGTTCTACCTCATACTGGTCAATATGGTTCTACCTCATACGGTTCATTTTGGTTTTACCTCAAAATGTTCATACCGGTCATTATGGTTCTACCTCAAACTGTTCATAGTGGCCATTATGGGTCTACCTCATAATGGTCATTATGGTTCTACCTCATACTGGTCATTACGATGCTACCTCATACAGGTCATTATGGTCATTATGGTCCTACCTCATACTGTTCATACTGGTCATTATGGTTCTACCTCATACTGGTCATACTGGTCATTATGGGTCTACCTCATAATGGTCATTACTCTGCTACCTCATACTGGTCATTATGGTTCTACCTCATACTGGCCATTATGGTCATTATGGTTCTACCTCATACTGTTCATACTGGTCATTATGGTTCTACCTCATACTGGTAATTATGGTTATACCTCATACTGGTCATTATTGTTCATCCTCATACTGTTCATTATGGTTCTTCTTCATACTGGTAATTATAGATCTACCTCATCCTGTTCATATAGGTCATTATGGTTCTACCTCATACTGGTCATTATGGTTCTACCTCATACTGGTCAGTATTGTTCATCTTCATACTGTTCATTTTGGTTTTACCTCAAAATGTTCATACCGGTCATTATGGTCCTACCTCTTACTGTTCATACTGGTCATTATGGTTCTACCTCAAACTGTTCATACTGGCCATTATGGGTCTACCTCATAATGGTCATTATGGTTCTATTTCATACTGGTCATTACGATGCTACCTCATACTGGTCATTATGGTCATTATGGTCCTACCTCATACTGTTCATACTCGTCATTATGGTTCTACCTCATACTGGTCATTATGGTTCTACCTCATACTGGTCATTATGGTTCTACCTCATACTGGTCATTATTGTTCATCCTCATACTGTTCATTTTGGTTGTACCTCAAAATGTTCATACCGCTTATTATGGTCCTACCTCATACTGTTCATACTAGTGATTATGGTTCTACCTCATACTGGTCATTATGGTGCTACCTCATACTGGTCATTATGGTTCTACCTCATAATGGTCATTATGGTCATTATGGTCCTACCTCATACTGTTCATACTGGTCATTATGGTTCTACCTCATACTGGTCATTATTGTTATACCACATACTGGTCATTATGGTTCTACCTCATACTGGTCATTATGGTGCTTCCTCATACTGGTCATTATGGTTCTACCTCATCCTGTTCATACTGGTGATTATGGTTCTACCTCATACTGGTCATTATTGTTCATCCTCATACTGTTCATTTTGGTTGTACCTCAAAATGTTCATACCGCTCATTATGGTCCTACCTCATAATTTTCATACTGGTCATTATGGTCCTACCTCATACTGGTCATTATGGTTCTACCTCATAATGGTCATTATGGTCATTATGGTCCTACCTCATCCTGTTCATACCGGTCATTTTGGTTATACCTCATACTGGTCATTATGGTTATACCACATACTGGTCATTATGGTTCTACCTCATACTGGTCATTATGGTTCTACCTCATACTGGTCATTTTGGTTCTACCTCACACTGGTCATTATTGTTCATCCTCATACTGGTCATTATGGTTCTACCTCATACTGGTCATTACCATGCTACCTCATTCTGGTCATTATGGTGCTACCTCATACTGGTCATTACTATGCTATCTCATAATGGTCATTATGGTTCTACATCATACTGGTCATTAGGGTTATACTTCATACTGGTCATTATTGTTCATCCTCATACTGGTCATTATGGATCTACCTCATACTGGTCATTATGGTTCTACCTCATACTGGTCATTATGGTGCTTCCTCATACTGGTCATTATGGGTCTACCTCATAATGGTCATTACTCTGCTACCTCATACTGGTCATTATGGTTCTACCTCATACAGGTCATTATTATCATTATGGTCCTACCTCATACTGTTCATACTGGTCATTATGGTTCTACCTCATACTGGTCATTATGGTTCTACCTCATACTGGTCATTATGGTTCTACCTCATACTGGTCAATATTGTTCATCCTCATACTGTTCATTTTGGTTGTACCTCAAAATGTTCATACCGCTCATTATGGTCCTACCTCATACTGTTCATACTGGTGATTATGGTTCTACCTCATACCTGTCATTTTGGTTATACCTCATACTGGTCATTATGGTTATACCACATACTGGTCATGATGGTTCTACCTCATAACGGTCATTATTTTTCATCCTCATACTGTTCATTATGGTTCTACCTTCAACTGTTCATACTGGTCATTATGGTTCTACCTCATACTGGTCATTATGGTGCTTCCTCATACTGGTCATTATGGTTCTACCTCAAACTGTTCATACTGGTCATTATGGGTCTACCTCATAATGGTCATTATGGTTCTACCTCATACTGGTCATTATGGTGCTACCTCATACAGGTCATTATGGTCATTATGGTCCTAACTCATACTCTTCATACTGGTCATTATGGTTCTACCTCATACTGGTCATTACTATGCTATCTCATAATGGTCATTATGGTTCTACCTCATACTGGTCATTAGGGTTATACCTCATACTGGTCATTATTGTTCATCCTCATACTGGTCATTATGGTTCTACCTCAAACTGTTCATACTGGTCATTATGGGTCTACCTCATAATGGTCATTACTCTGCTACCTCATACTGGTCATTATGGTTCTACCTCATACTGGCCATTATGGTCATTATGGTCCTACCTCATACTGTTCATACTGGTCATTATGGTTCTACCTCATACTGGTCATTATTGTTCATCCTCATACTGTTCATTATGGTTCTACCTTCGACTGTTCATACTGGTCATTATGGTTCTACCTCATACTGGTCATTATGGTGCTTCCTCATACTGGTCATTCTGGTTCTACCTCATACTGTTCATTATGGTTCTACCTTCGACTGTTCATACTGGTCATTATGGTTCTACCTCATACTGGTCATTATGGTGCTTCCTCATACTGGTCATTCTGGTTCTACCTCATACTGGTCAATATGGTTCTACCTCATACTGGTCATTATTGTTCTTCCTCATACTGTTCATTTTGGTTTTACCTCAAAATGTTCATACCGGTCATTATGGTTCTACCTCAAACTGTTCATACTGGCCATTATGCGTCTACCTCATAATGGTCATTATGGTTCTACCTCATACTGGTCATTACGATGCTACCTCATACAGGTCATTATGGTCATTATGGTCCTACCTCATACTGTTCATACTGGTCATTATGGTTCTACCTCATACTGGTCATTATGGTTCTACCTCATACTGGTCATTATGGTCATTATGGTCCTAACTCATACTCTTCATACTGGTCATTATGGTTCTACCTCATACTGGTCATTACTATGCTATCTCATAATGGTCATTATGGCCTACCTCATACTGTTCATACTGGTCATTATGGTTCTACCTCATACGGGTCATTATGGTTATACCTCATACTGGTCATTATGGTTATACCTCATACTGGTCATTATTGTTCATCCTCATACTGTTCATTTTGGTTGTACCTCAAAATGTTCATACTGCTCATTATGGTTCTACCTCATACTGATCATTATGGTTCTCCCTCATACTGGTCATACTGGTGATTATGGTTCTACCTCATACTGGTCATTATGGTGCTACCTCATACTGGTCATTATGGTCATTATGGTCCTACCTCATCCTGTTCATACCTGTCATTTTGGTTATACCTCATACTGGTCATTATGGTTATACCACATACTGGTCATTATGGTTCTACCTCATACTGGTCATTTTGGTTCTACCTCATAATGGTCATTATGGTTCTACCTCATACTGGTCATTAGGGTTATACTTCATACTGGTCATTATTGTTCATCCTCATACTGGTCATTATGGTTCTACCTCATACTGGTCATTATGGTTCTACCTCATACTGGTCATTATGGTGCTTCCTCATACTGGTCATTATGGTTCTACCTCAAACTGTTCATACTGGTCATTATGGGTCTACCTCATAATGGTCATTACTCTGCTACCTCATACTGGTCATTATGGTTCTACCTCAAACTGTTCATACTGGTAATTATAGATCTACCTCATCCTGTTCATATAGGTCATTATGGTTCTACCGCATACTGGTCATTATGGTTCTACCTCATACTGGTCATTATGTTTCTACCTCAAACTGGTCATTATTGTTCATCCTCATACTGTTCATTTTGGTTGTACCTCAAAATGTTCATACCGCTCATTATGGTCCTACCTCATACTGTTCATACTGGTGATTATGGATCTACCTCATACCTGTCATTTTGGTTATACCTCATACTGGTCATTATGGTTATACCACATACTGGTCATTATGGTTCTACCTCATACTGGTCATTATTTTTCATCCTCATACTGTTCATTATGGTTCTACCTTCAACTGTTCATACTGGTCATTATGGTTCTACCTCATACTGGTCATTATGGTGCTTCCTCATACTGGTCATTGTGGTTCTACCTCAAACTGTTCATACTGGTCATTATGGGTCTACCTCATAATGGTCATTATGGTTCTACCTCATACTGGTCATTATGGTGCTACCTCATACTGGTCATTATGGTGCTACCTCATACAGGTCATTATGGTCATTATGGTCCTAACTCATACTCTTCATACTGGTCATTATGGTTCTACCTCATACTGGTCATTACTATGCTATCTCATAATGGTCATTATGGTTCTACCTCATTCTGGTCATTAGGGTTATACCTCATACTGGTCATTATTGTTCATCCTCTTACTGGTCATTATGGTTCTACCTCAAACTGTTCATACTGGTCATTATGGGTCTACCTCATAATGGTCATTACTCTGCTACCTCATACTGGTCATTATGGTTCTACCTCATACTGGTCATTATGGTTATACCTCATACTGGTCATTATTGTTCATCCTCATACTGTTCATTATGGTTCTACCTTCGACTGTTCATACTGGTCATTATGGTTCTACCTCATACTGGTCATTATGGTGCTTCCTCATACTGGTCATTCTTGTTCTACCTCATACTGCTCAATATGGTTCTACCTCATACTGGTCATTATTGTTCTTCCTCATACTGTTCATTTTGGTTTTACCTCAAAATGTTCATACCGGTCATTATGGTTCTACCTCAAACTGTTCATACTGGCCATTATGGGTCTACCTCATAATGGTCATTATGGTTCTACCTCATACTGGTCATTACGATGCTACCTCATACAGGTCATTATGGTCATTATGGTCCTACCTCATACTGTTCATACTGGTCATTATGGTTCTACCTCATACTGGTCATTATGGTTCTACCTCATACTGGTCATTACTATGCTATCTCATAATGGTCATTATGGTCCTACCTCATACTGTTCATACTGGTCATTATGGTTCTACCTCATACGGGTCATTATGGTTCTACCTCATACTGGTCATTATGGTCATTATGGTCCTACCTCATCCTGTTCATACCTGTCATTTTGGTTATACCTCATACTGGTCATTATGGTTATACCACATACTGGTCATTATGGTTCTACCTCATACTGGTCATTTTGGTTCTACCTCTTAATGGTCATTATGGTTCTACCTCATACTGGTCATTAGGGTTATACTTCATACTGGTCATTATTGTTCATCCTCATACTGGTCATTATGGTTCTACCTCATACTGGTCATTATGGTTCTACCTCATACTGGTCATTATGGTGCTTCCTCATACTGGTCATTATGGTTCTACCTCAAACTGTTCATACTGGTCATTATGGGTCTACCTCATAATGGTCATTACTCTGCTACCTCATACTGGTCATTATGGTTCTACCTCAAACTGTTCATACTGGTAATTATAGATCTACCTCATCCTGTTCATATAGGTCATTATGGTTCTACCGCATACTGGTCATTATGGTTCTACCTCATACTGGTCATTATGTTTCTACCTCAAACTGGTCATTATTGTTCATCCTCATACTGTTCATTTTGGTTGTACCTCAAAATGTTCATACCGCTCATTATGGTCCTACCTCATACTGTTCATACTGGTGATTATGGATCTACCTCATACCTGTCATTTTGGTTATACCTCATACTGGTCATTATGGTTATACCACATACTGGTCATTATGGTTCTACCTCATACTGGTCATTATTTTTCATCCTCATACTGTTCATTATGGTTCTACCTTCAACTGTTCATACTGGTCATTGTGGTTCTACCTCAAACTGTTCATACTGGTCATTATGGGTCTACCTCATAATGGTCATTATGGTTCTACCTCATACTGGTCATTATGGTGCTACCTCATACTGGTCATTATGGTGCTACCTCATACAGGTCATTATGGTCATTATGGTCCTAACTCATACTCTTCATACTGGTCATTATGGTTCTACCTCATACTGGTCATTACTATGCTATCTCATAATGGTCATTATGGTTCTACCTCATACTGGTCATTAGGGTTATACCTCATACTGGTCATTATTGTTCATCCTCTTACTGGTCATTATGGTTCTACCTCAAACTGTTCATACTGGTCATTATGGGTCTACCTCATAATGGTCATTACTCTGCTACCTCATACTGGTCATTATGGTTCTACCTCATACTGGTCATTATGGTTATACCTCATACTGGTCATTATTGTTCATCCTCATACTGTTCATTATGGTTCTACCTTCGACTGTTCATACTGGTCATTATGGTTCTACCTCATACTGGTCATTATGGTGCTTCCTCATACTGGTCATTCTTGTTCTACCTCATACTGCTCAATATGGTTCTACCTCATACTGGTCATTATTGTTCTTCCTCATACTGTTCATTTTGGTTTTACCTCAAAATGTTCATACCGGTCATTATGGTTCTACCTCAAACTGTTCATACTGGCCATTATGGGTCTACCTCATAATGGTCATTATGGTTCTACCTCATACTGGTCATTACGATGCTACCTCATACAGGTCATTATGGTCATTATGGTCCTACCTCATACTGTTCATACTGGTCATTATGGTTCTACCTCATACTGGTCATTATGGTTCTACCTCATACTGGTCATTACTATGCTATCTCATAATGGTCATTATGGTCCTACCTCATACTGTTCATACTGGTCATTATGGTTCTACCTCATACGGGTCATTATGGTTCTACCTCATACTGGTCATTATGGTTATACCTCATACTGGTCATTATTGTTCATCCTCATACTGTTCATTTTGGTTGTACCTCAAAATGTTCATACTGCTCATTATGGGTCTACCTCATACTGATCATTATGGTTCTACCTCATACTGGTCATACTGGTGATTATGGTTCTACCTCATACTGGTCATTATGGTGCTACCTCATACTGGTCATTATGGTCATTATGGTCCTACCTCATCCTGTTCATACCTGTCATTTTGGTTATACCTCATACTGGTCATTATGGTTATACCACATACTGGTCATTATGGTTCTACCTCATACTGGTCATTTTGGTTCTACCTCATACTGGTCATTATGGTTCTACCTCATAATGGTCATTACTATGCTACCTCATAATGGTCAGTATGGTTCTACCTCATACTGGTCATTATGGTCATTATGGTCCTACCTCATACTGTTCATACTGGTCATTATGGTTCTACCTCATACTGGTCATTATGGTTCTACCTCATACTGGTCATTATTGTTCATCCTCATACTGTTCATTTTGGTTGTACCTCAAACTGGTCATTATGGTTATACCTCATACTGGTCATTATGGTTCTACCTCATAATGGTCATTATGGTCATTATGGTCCTACCTCATCCTGTTCATACCGGTCATTTTGGTTATACCTCATACTGGTCATTATGTTTATACCTCATACTGGTCATTATGGTTCTACCTCATACTGGTCATTATTGTTCATCCTCATACTGTTCATTATGGTTCTACCTTCAACTGTTCATACTGTTCATTATGGTTCTACCTCATACTGGTCATTATGGTGCTTCCTCATACTGGTCATTATGGTTCTACCTCAAACTGTTCATACTGGCCATTATGGGTCTACCTCATAATGGTCATTATGGTTCTACCTCATACTGGTCATTACGATGCTACCTCATACTGGTCATTATGGTGCTACCTCATACAGGTCATTATGGTCCTACCTCATACTCTTCATACTGGTCATTACTATGCTTTTCCATACTGGTCATTATGGTTCTACCTCATACTGGTCATTACTATGCTATCTCATACTGGTCATTATGGTGCTACCTCATACTGGTCATTATGGTTCTACCTCATACTGTTCATACTGGTCATTACTATGCTTTTCCATACTGGTCATTATGGTTCTACCTCATACTGGTCATTACTATGCTATCTCATACTGGTCATTATGGTGCTACCTCATACTGGTCATTATGGTTCTACCTCATAACTGTCATTGTGGCTCTACCTCATACTTGTCATTATTGTTCTACCTCATACTGGTCATTATGGTTCTACCTCATACTGGTCATTATGGTTCTACCACATTCTGGTCATTATGGTTCTACCTCATACTGTCCATACTGGTCATTATGTTCTACCTCATACTGGTCATGATGTTCTCCCTCATACTGGTCATTATGGTTCTACCTAATATTGGTCATTATGGTTCTACCTAATATTGGTCATTATGGTTCTACCTAATATTGGTCATTATGGTTCTACCTCATACTGGTCATTATGGTTCTACCTCATACTGGTCATTATGGTTCTACCTCATACTGGTCATTATGGTTCTACCTCATACTGGTCATTATGGTTCTACCTCATACTGGTCATTATGGTTCTACCTCATACTGGTCATTATGGTTCTACCTCATACTGGTCATTATGGTTCTACCTCATACTGGTCATGATGTTCTCCCTCATACTGGTCATTATGGTTCTACCTCATACTGGTCATTATGGTTCTACCTCATACTGGTCATTATGGTTCTACCTCATACTGGTCATGATGTTCTCCCTCATACTGGTCATTATGGTTCTACCTCATACTGGTCATTATGGTTCTACTTTTTTTGTCTTTATCTAACTAGTCAAGTCAGTTAAGAATAAATTCTTATTTTCAATAATGGCCTAGGAACAGTGGATTAACTGCCTTATTGAGGTGCAGAATGTCACAGAATGTGATTTTTACCTTGTCAGCTCAGAGATTCAAACTTGAAACCTATTCAGATACAAGTCCAACGCTCTAACCACTAGCCTACCTGCCACCTGACCAGTACCTAATACTGGTCATGCTGGTCATTATGGTTCTACCTCATACTGGTAATTGTGGTGCTACCTCGTACTGGTCATTATGGTTCTACCTCATACTGGTCATTGTGGATCTACCTCATACTGGTAATTGTGGTGCTACCTCGTACTGGTCATTATGGTTCTACGTCATACTGGTCATTGTGGTTCTACCTCGTACTGGTCATTATGGTTCTACCTCATACTGGTCATTATGCTTCTACCTCATACTGGTCATTGTGGTGCTACCTCATACTGGTCATTGTGGTGCTACCTCATACTGGTCATTGTGGTGCTACCTCATACTGGTCATTGTGGTTCTACCTCATACTGGTCATTGTGGTGCTACCTCCTACTGGTCATTGTGGTGCTACCTCATACTGGTCATTGTGGTGCTACCTCATACTGGTCATTGTGGTGCTACCTCATACTGGTCATTGTGGTGCTACCTCCTACTGGAATAAAAAAAAAAAATTATTTCACCTTTTTTTTGCCAGGTTGTCCAGTTGAGAACAAGTTCTCATTTATAACTGCGACCTCTGGCCAAGATAAAGCAAAGCAGTGTGACACAGACAACAACACAGAGTTACACATAAACAAGCGTACAGTCAATAACACATGTATTTACAGTGTGGGCAAATTTAGAAGAGTAGGGATTTGAAGGCAATAAAGAGGCCATATAGAGGCTAAATAATTACAATTTAGCATTAATACTGGAGTGATAGATGATGATGTGTTTTACTTGCTATATTTTATTTACTTTGCCACCATGGCCTTTTTTGCCTTTACCTCCCTTCTCTCCTCATTTGCTCACATCGTATATAGACTTGTTTATACTGTATTATTGACTGTATGTTTGTTTTACTCCATGTGTAACTCTGTGTCGTTGTATCTGTCGAACTGCTTTGCTTTATCTTGGCCAGGTCGCAATTGTAAATGAGAACTTGTTCTCAACTTGCCTACCTGGTGAAATAAAAATAAATAAATAAATAATGTGCAAGTAGAGATACTGGGGTGCAAAACAGCAAGTGGGTAAGTCATAATATGGGGATGAGGTTGTTGGGTGGGCTATTTACAGATGGGCTGTGTACAGGTACAGTAATCAGTAAGCTGCTCTGACAGCTGATGCGTAATGTTTCTACCTCATACTGGTCATTATGATGCTGACAATACTTGACAGTGCCTCACAAATGTCTCCAAAGTTGCACATTTTGAGAACAGATCTCCCTCCCTCCCTCCCTCCCTCCCTCCCTCCCTCCCTCCCTCCCTCCCTCCCTCCCTCCCTCCCTATCCCAAGTCTTTCTCCAGCGTGTGTGTGTGTGTGTGTGTGTGTGTGTGTGTGTGTGGTGTCATCTGACAGTGCCCAGCATTATAAAGCATAGGGTTCTGACAGCCCAGTCACAGCCAGGCTCAGCCCAGTCACAGCCAGGTTCAGCCCAGTCACAGCCAGGTTCAACCCAGTCACAGCCAGGCTCAGCCCAGTCACAGCCAGGCTCAGCCCAGTCACAGCCAGGTTCAGCCCAGTCACAGCCAGGTTCAGCCCAGTCACAGCCAGGTTCAACCCAGTCACAGCCAGGTTCAACCCAGTCACAGCCAGGTTCAGCCCAGTCACAGCCAGGTTCAGCCCAGTCACAGCCAGGTTCAACCCAGTCACAGCCAGGTTCAACCCAGTCACAGCCAGGTTCAGCCCAGTCACAGCCAGGTTCAGCCCTGTCACAGCCAGGCTCAGCCTAGTCACAGCCAGGTTCAGCCCAGTCACAGCCAGGTTCAACCCAGTCACAGCCAGGTTCAGCCCAGTCACAGCCAGGTTCAGCCCAGTCACAGCCAGGTTCAGCCCTGTCACAGCCAGGCTCAGCCTAGTCACAGCCAGGTTCAGCCCAGTCACAGCCAGGTTCAACCCAGTCACAGCCAGTCTCAGCCCAGTCACAGCCAGGCTCAGCCTAATTACACCTGGCCATCCGGGGCCAAACATAAATATTTACTTGGGCCCTCAGCACTAGGCTAGCTTGCTAGATAGCTAACTCCACTCCAGGAATCCTTTATTTCCCACACCACGTTCTCCCTCTGACAAGACATCATGGCAAAAAAAAAAACGTTATACTTACATCGTAATTCAATAAACAAGTTTTCTGGCCTAAACAAGCCAAAAAACACCAAGCACTTCATGACAGCTCGGGGAGGAAATATTGAGCTACCCTGATGTTTGGCCTGTCATTCTGCTCTTCGTTATTATAACCACATCAATATCTTTCACCCAGGTTATCATATAGATGTGAAATGAAATTATTAAAGACTAATATGTCATGGGCGTTTTAACAGGAGGCCTGTTATTGGAGAAGGCTGGTGATATGAAGACTGGGTAAAGCTTTTACCTCTCTCTCTCTTATGCTATGTCTGCCTCCTCTCGCTCTCTTTTCATTTATGCACCTGCGTACCGCCCCCTCCCTCCCTCCCTCCCTCCCTCCCTCCCTCCCTCCCTCCCTCCCTCCCTTTCCTAACCCTCCCTCCCTCCCTCCCTCTCCTACCCCTCCCTCCCTCCCTCCCTCCCTCACTCCCTTTCCTAACCCTCCCTCCCTCCCTCTCCTACCCCTCCCTCCCTCCCTCCCTCCCTCCATCTCCTACCCCTCCCTCTCCTACCCCTCCCTCCCTCCCCTCCATCTCCTACCCCTCCCTCCCTCCCTCTCCTAACCCTCCCTCCCTCCCTCTCCTACCCCTCCCTCCCTCCCCCTCCATCTCCTACCCCTCCCTCCCTCCCTCTCCTACCCCTCCCTCTTTCCCTCTCCTAACCCTCCCTCCCTCCCTCTCCTACCCCTCCCTCCCTCTCCTACCCCTCCCTCCCTCCCCTCCCCTCCATCTCCTACCCCTCCCTCTCCCCTCCATCTCCTACCCCTCCCTCCCTCCCTCCCTCTCCTACCCCTCCCTCCCTCTCCTAACCCTCCCTCCCCTCCATCTCCTACCCCTCCCTCCCTCCCCTCCATCTCCTACCCCTCCCTCCCCTCCCTCTCCTACCCCTCCCTCCCTCCCTCTCCTACCCCTCCCTCCCTCCATCTCCTACCCCTCCCTCCCTCCCCTCCATCTCCTACCCCTCCCTCCCCTCCATCTCCTACCCCTCCCTCCCTCCCTCTCCTACCCCTCCCTCTCCTACCCCTCCCTCCCTCCCTCTCCTACCCCTCCCTCCCTCCCCTCCATCTCCTACCCCTCCCTCCCTCCCTCCCCCCCTCCCTCCCTCCCTCCCTCCCTCTCCTACCCCTCCCTCCCTCCCTCCCTCCCTCCCCTCCCCTCCATCTCCTACCCCTCCCTCCCTCCCCTCCATCTCCTACCCCTCCCTCCCTCCCTCTCCTACCCCTCCCTCCCTCTCCTACCCCTCCCTCCCTCCCCTCCATCTCCTACCCCTCCCTCCCTCCCTCCCCTCCATCTCCTACCCCTCCCTCCCTCCCTCCCTCCCTCCCTCCCTCTCCTACCCCTCCCTCCCTCCCCTCCCTCTCCTACCCCTCCCTCCCTCCCTCCCTCCCTCCCTCTCCCTCCCTCCCTCCCTCCCTCCCTCCCTCCCTCCCTCCCTCCCTCCCTCCCTCCCTCCCTCCCTCCCCTCCCCTCCATCTCCTACCCCTCCCTCCCTCCCCTCCATCTCCTACCCCTCCCTCCCTCCCTCTCCTACCCCTCCCTCCCTCCCTCTCCTACCCCTCCCTCCCTCCCCTCCATCTCCTACCCCTCCCTCCCTCCCTCCCTCTCCTACCCCTCCCTCCCTCCCTCCCTCCCTCTCCTACCCCTCCCTCCCTCCCTTCCCTCTCCTACCCCTCCCTCCCTCTCTCTCTCCCTCCCTCCCTCCCTCCCTCCCTCCCTCCCCTCCCCTCCATCTCCTACCCCTCCCTCCCTCCCCTCCATTTCCTACCCCTCCCTCCCTCCCTCTCCTACCCCTCCCTCCCTCCCTCCCTCTCCTTCTCCCAGTGGTCTAGTTGTGGCCTGGCAGGGGCTTGCTGCGTTATTGAGCAGCTTCTCCTCATCTCTCTTCTTATCGAGCGGACCCAGCAGTCACCGAGCCTGCCAGCCTGTTCCTATTGCACCCCATTTGTCTTCATGTTCAGGCAGCTATTTTCAGTTCACGACACCCGGCCCACCCCTTACACACACACACACACACACACACACACACACACACACACACACACACACACACACACACACACACACACAGACACACACACACACACACACAGACACACACAGACACACACAGACACTGACACACACAGACACACACACACACACACACAGACACACACAGACACACACAGACACAAACAGACACAGACACACACACACACACAGACAGACACACACACACACACACACACAAACAGAGACACACACACACACAGTCTCAGAGTGCAGACACCATCGCTGACAGTGCTGGAGGGAATGGTCTGAGTTTAATCACAAATGTTCCAGCTGCCACTACAGAACCTCATCTTCCTGAAATGAACTGCTTTACAGGCTACACTGAACCACAGTGCTTTAACTTTGACGGAGGAGTATTTCTGCTCTAATGTCCTTTCTCTTGCTTCTCCACTTTCACTGCAAAGTCATAGTCCTTCCTGGCTCTGTGTCCTGTTACCTGGCATAAAACTGCATGGCCAGTACTATGGAGTGTTCAGATTGATCTACTGTAGTACAAAATGGATGACCAAACAGACAGAAACAGACAGATTCACATCTAAGATATATACCAGCGCATGAACATAAGCAAATACATAAGCAAATACACACAAAGGCACAGACAGACAGACAGACAGACAGACAGACAGACAGACAGAACACACAGACACACACCAACACACACAGAGCGGCTTGTGTTAAATCTTTTGCAAAGTTATGAATGACTCTCTAATAGCAAAGTAAATCGTCCAAGGAGAAAAAGTATATTTATAAAATTGCTTAAATTCCTTCAGGCCTGTTTCGTTGTCATTAAGAGATCACAGACAGGGGAGGGGATTAGATGAAGTTATCTTTGTGTTGAGGGGGGCAAGGGAACAGCTAGTTCTAATTTCTCCAAGGGAACAGCTAGCACTACTGTCTCCAAGGGAACAGCTAGTTCTAATTTCTCCAAGGGAACAGCTAGTTCTAATTTCTCCAAGGGAACAGCTAGTTCTAATTTCTCCAAGGGAACAGCTAGTTCTAATTTCTCCAAGGGAACAGCTAGTTCTAATTTCTCCAAGGGAACAGCTAGTTCTAATTTCTCCAAGGGAACAGCTAGTTCTAATTTCTCCAAGGGAACAGCTAGCACTACTGTCTCCAAGGGAACAGCTAGTTCTAATTTCTCCAAGGGAACAGCTAGTACTACTGTCTCCAAGGGAACAGCTAGTTCTAATTTCTCCAAGGGAACAGCTAGTTCTAATTTCTCCAAGGGAACAGCTAGCACTACTGTCTCCAAGGGAACAGCTAGTTCTAATTTCTCCAAGGGGACAGCTAGTTCTAATTTCTCCAAGGGAACAGCTAGCACTACTGTCTCCAAGGGAACAGCTAGTTCTAATTTCTCCAAGGGAACAGCTAGTACTACTGTCTCCAAGGGAACAGCTAGTAATACTGTCTCCAAGGGAACAGCTAGCACTACTGTCTCCAAGGGAACAGCTAGCACTACTGTCTCCAAGGGAACAGCTAGCACTACTGTCTCCAAGGGAACAGCTAGTACTACTGTCTCCAAGGGAACAGCTAGTACGACTGTCTCCAAGGGAACAGCTAGTTCTACTGTCTCCAAGGGAACAGCTATCATTACTGCCATAAATGGCATATCAATTTGACACTTTTTTCCCCTCGATCTCCTTCTTTCTATTTTTATAGAAACTCTAACGGATCTCGTCCTCCTCCTCCTCCGACGAGTAAGGATCGGACCAAAGCGCAGCGTGGTAAGTGTTCATGATGATTTTAGTTAATGAAAGCACTGAACACTGAATCAAAACAATGATGTGAATTTACCAAACTGAAACAGTACCCTGTGGCCCAAACACTCACACAGAAACAAACACCCACAAACCAAAAGTGAAACCCAGGCTACCTAAGTATGATTCTCAATCAGAGACAACTAACGACACCTGCCTCTGATTGAGAACCATACTAGGCCGAACACAAAAACCTACATAGAAAAACAAACATAGACAGCCCACCCCAACTCACGCCCTGACCATACTAAAACAAAGAATAAAATAACAGAACTATGGTCAGAACGTGACAGCAACTATATTATTATGACCCCTTAATGATGAAGGGATGTTGAGAAACTCATCCACATACAGCGCATTGGGGGGTAGAAGCACTGACATCAGGGAACGTTCTGCTCATTCAGTCTTGGCTCTGAACAGACAGTTTACCGCATGTGTCATGGACAGTTACTAAGGATGACTCTCAAACAGCATTTGATGTGCTCCTTTGTCCTCCATGCTATAAGCGGAGGTGCTACGCTAGCACACAACTTCCTCTGAGTTGTTGTCTTGCTGGAGCAAGATTGCAGCAGCCTTACAAGGTATTGTGTACGTGTTATTTTAACATGTTCCTCTGCATAGCTTGGGAATAGTTCACTTTTTTTAATCTTTTTTTTCAAAGAGACTTGCTGTCATTCCCAATGAAAACTGTGCACTGGGGTTTGACAAAGCACAGCCAGCAATGACTTCCATGCATTAATTTGACCTTTATCTAACTAGGCAAGTCAGTTAAGAACACGTTGTTATTTACAATGACGGGCGAGGAACAGTGGGTTAACTGCCTTGTTCGGGGGCAGAAAAACAAGCTTTCTTGCAGAGCTGAGGGTAGGAGCGGAACATCTTGGTCGCTGAGTGTTTAAAACTTGTTGAGAGGGGGAGGCAAGAGAGGAGACTCTCACATAAAGTTCATTATGTTCTTCCTCATACTGGTCATTATGGTTCTACCTCATACGGGTCATTATGGTTCTACCTCATACTGGTCAGTATGGTTCTACCTCATACTGGTCATTATGGTTATACCTCATACTGGTCATTATGGTTCTACCTCATACTGGTCATTATGGTTCTACCTCATACTGGTCATTATGGTTCTACCTCATACTGGTCATTATGGTTCTACGTCATACTGGTCATTATGGTTCTACCTCATACTGGTGATTATGTTCTACCTCATACGGGTCATTATGGTTCTACCTCATACTGGTCATTATGGTTCTACCTCATACTGGTCATTATGGTTCTACCTCATACTGTTCATACTGGTAATTATGGTTCTACCTCATACTGTTCATTACGGTTCTACCTCATACTGGTCATTATGGTTCTACCTCATACTGGTCATTATGGTCTACCTCATACTGTTCATACTGGTCATTATGGTTCTACCTCATACTGGTGATTATGGTTCTACCTCATACTGGTCATTATGGTTCTACCTCATACTGGTCATTAGGCCTTTCTAATCGACCTGGCCGGGGTGTCCTGGAAGGATATTGATCTCATCCCGTCAGTAGAGGATGCCTGGATATTTTTTAAAAATGCCTTCCTAACAATCTTAAATAAACATGCCCCATTCAAGAAAATTAGAACCAGGAACAGATATAGCCCTTGGTTCTCCCCAGACCTGACTGCCCTTAACCAACACAAAAACATCCTATGGCGTTCTGCATTAGCATCGAACAGCCCCCGTGATATGCAGCTGTTCAGGGAAGCTAGAAACCGTTATACACAGGCAGTTAGAAAAGCCAAGGCTAGCTTTTTCAAGCAGAAATTTGCTTCCTGCAACACTAACTCTAAAAAGTTCTGGGACACTGTAAAGTCCATGGAGAATAAGAACACCTCCTCCCAGCTGCCCACTGCACTGAAGATAGGAAACACTGTCACCACTGATAAATCCACCATAATTGAGAATTTCAATAAGCATTTTTCTACGGCTGGCCATGCTTTCCACCTGGCAACTCCTACCCCGGTCAACAGCACTGCACCCCCAACAGCAACTCGCCCAAGCCTTCCCCATTTCTCCTTCTCCCAAATCCATTCAGCTGAAGTTCTGAAAGAGCTGAAAAATCTGGACCCCTACAAGTCAGCCGGGATAGACAATATGGACCCTTTCTTTCTAAAATTATCTGCCGAAATTGTTGCCACCCCTATTACTAGCCTGTTCAACCTCTCTTTCGTGTCATCTGAGATTCCCAAAGATTGGAAAGCAGCTGCGGTCACCCCCTCTTCAAAGGGGGGGACACTCTTGACCCAAACTGCTACAGACCTATATCTATCCTACCATGCCTTTCTAAGGTCTTCGAAAGCCAAGTCAACAAACAGATTACCGACCATTTCGAATCTCACCATACCTTCTCTGCTATGCAATCTGGTTTCAGAGCTGGTCATGGGTGCACCTCAGCCACGCTCAAGGTCCTAAACGATATCTTAACCGCCATCGATAAGAAACATTACTGTGCAGCCGTATTCATTGATCTGGCCAAGGCTTTCGACTCTGTCAACCACCACATCCTCATCGGCAGACTCGTCAGCCTTGGTTTCTCAAATGATTGCCTCGCCTGGTTCACCAACTACTTCTCTGATAGAGTTCAGTGTGTCAAATCGGAGGGTCTGCTGTCCGGACCTCTGGCAGTCTCTATGGGGGTGCCACAGGGTTCAATTCTTGGACCGACTCTCTTCTCTGTATACATCAATGAGGTCGCTCTTGCTGCTGGTGAGTCTCTGATCCACCTCTACGCAGACGACACCATTCTGTATACTTCCGGCCCTTCTTTGGACACTGTGTTAACAACCCTCCAGGCAAGCTTCAATGCCATACAACTCTCCTTCCGTGGCCTCCAATTGCTCTTAAATAAATAATAAATAACTAAATGCATGCTCTTCAACCGATCGCTATCTGCACCTACCCGCCTGTCCAACATCACTACTCTGGACGGCTCTGACTTAGAATACGTGGACAACTACAAATACTTAGGTGTCTGGTTAGACTGTAAACTCTCCTTCCAGACCCATATCAAACATCTCCAATCCAAAGTTAAATCTAGAATTGGCTTCCTATTTCGCAACAAAGCATCCTTCACTCAATGCTGCCAAACATATCCTTGTAAAATTGACCATCCTACCAATCCTCGACTTTGGCGATGTCATTTAGAAAATAGCCTCCAATACCCTACTCAACAAATTGGATGCAGTCTATCACAGTGCAATCCGTTTTGTCACCAAAGCCCCATATACTACCCACCATTGCGACCTGTACGCTCTCGTTGGCTGGCCCTCGCTTCATACTCGTCGCCAAACCCACTGGCTCCATGTCATCTACAAGACCCTGCTAGGTAAAGTCCCCCCTTATCTCAGCTCGCTGGTCACCATAGCATCTCCCACCTGTAGCACACGCTCCAGCAGGTATATCTCTCTAGTCACCCCCAAAACCAATTCTTTCTTTGGCCGCCTCTCCTTCCAGTTCTCTGCTGCCAATGACTGGAACGAACTACAAAAATCTCTTAAATTGGAAACACTTATCTCCCTCACTAGCTTTAAGCACCAACTGTCAGAGCATCTTACAGATTACTGCACCTGTACATAGCCCACCTATAATTTAGCCCAAACAACTACCTCTTTCCCAACTGTATTTAATTAATTTATTTATTTTGCTCCTTTGCACCCCATTATTTTTATTTCTACTTTGCACATTCTTCCATTGCAAAACTACCATTCCAGTGTTTTACTTGCTATATTGTATTTACTTTGCCACCATGGCCTTTTTTGCCTTTACCTCCCTTCTCACCTAATTTGCTCACATTGTATATAGACTTGTTTTTTTTGTTTTTTTACTGTATTATTGACTGTATGTTTGTTTTACTCCATGTGTAACTCTGTGTTGTTGTATGTGTCGAACTGCTTTGCTTTATCTTGGCCAGGTCGCAATTGTAAATGAGAACTTGTTCTCAACTTGCTTACCTGGTTAAATAAAGGTGAAATAAATAAATAAATAAATAAAATTATGGTCTACCTCATACTGGTCATTATGGTCTACCTCATACTGTTCATACTGGTCATTATGGTTCTACCATACAGCACTCCTTCCGTGGCCTCCAACTGCTCTTAAACGCGAGTAAAACCAAATGCATGCTTTTCAACCGATCGCTGCCTGCACCCGCATGCCCGACTAGCATCACCACCCTGGATGGTTCCGACCTTGAATATGTGGACATCTATAAGTACCTAGGTGTCTGGCTAGACTGCAAACTCTCCTTCCAGACTCACATCAAACATCTCCAATCGAAAATCAAATCAAGAGTCGGCTTTCTATTCTGCAACAAAGCCTCCTTCACTCACGCCGCCAAGCTTACCCTAGTAAAACTGACTATCCTACCGATCCTCGATTTCGGCGATGTCATCTACAAAATGGCTTCCAACACTCTACTCAGCAAACTGGATGCAGTCTATCATAGTGCCATCCGTTTTGTCACCAAAGCACCTTATACCACCCACCACTGCGACTTGTATGCTCTAGTCGGCTGGCCCTCGCTACATATTCGTCGCCAGACCCACTGGCTCCAGGTCATCTACAAGTCCATGCTAGGTAAAGCTCCGCCTTATCTCAGTTCACTGGTCACGATGGCAACACCCATCCGTAGCACACGCTCCAGCAGGTGTATCTCACTGATCATCCCTAAAGCCAACACCTCATTTGGCCGCCTTTCGTTCCAGTACTCTGCTGCCTGTGACTGGAACGAACTGCAAAAATCGCTGAAGTTGGAGACTTTTATCTCCCTCACCAACTTCAAACATCAGCTATCCGAGCAGCTAACCGATCGCTGCAGCTGTACATAGTCTATTGGTAAATAGCCCACCCATTTTCACCTACCTCATTCCCATACTGTTTTTATACTGTTTTTAAAAAAAAAATTATTTACTTTTCTGCTCTTTTGCACACCAATCTCTCTACCTGTACATGACCATCTGATCATTTATCACCCCAGTGTTAATCTGCAAAATTGTATTATTCGCCTACCTCCTCATGCCTTTTGCACACATGCTATATAGACTGCCCATTTTTTTTTCTACTGTGTTATTGACTTGTTAATTGTTTATTCCATGTGTAACTCTGTGTTGTCTGTTCACACTGCTATGCTTTATCTTGGCCAGGTCGCAGTTGCAAATGAGAACTTGTTCTCAACTAGCCTACCTGGTTAAATAAAGGTGAAATAAAATAAATAAATAAAAAATTATGGTTCTACCTCATACTGGTCATTATGGTTCTACCTCATACTGGTCATTATGGTTCTACCTCATACTGTTCATACTGGTAATTATGGTTCTACCTCATACTGTTCATTACGGTTCTACCTCATACTGGTCATTATGGTTCTACCTCATACTGTTCATACTGGTAATTATGGTTCTACCTCATACTGTTCATTACGGTTCTACCTCATACTGGTCATTATGGTTCTACCTCATACTGGTCATTATGGTCTACCTCATACTGTTCATACTGGTCATTATGGTTCTACCTCATACTGGTCATTATGGTCTACCTCATACTGTTCATACTGGTCATTATGGTCTACCTCATACTGTTCATACTGGTCATTATGGTTCTACCTCATACTGGTCATTATGGTTCTACCTCATACTGTTCATTACGGTTCTACCTCATACTGGTCATTATGGTTCTACCTCATACTGGTCATTATGGTCTACCTCATACTGTTCATACTGGTCATTATGGTTCTACCTCATACTGGTCATTATGGTCTACCTCATACTGTTCATACTGGTCATTATGGTCTACCTCATACTGGTCATTATGGTTCTACCACATACTGGTCATTATGGTTCTTCCTCATACTGGTCATTATGTTTTTAATTTAATTTATTTCACCTTTTTTGTAGCCAGGTTGGCCAGTTGAGAACAAGTTCTCATTTTCAACAGCATATTCTAAGCTATAGACAATTTATCCCACCCATTAACCCTTAAGCTACCGTCTGGGGTCATTTTAACCCAGAGGGTTATTTTTCATCAAAGTCCAAAGGTGGTTTATTCAAGTATTCCCATTTTTCATGATTTTGACAATCAACTTGTTCTGAACAAATCCAAATCATTGGTCGGTGTTTCAATACGGACTTTTCAAAAGTATAGTAATTTGGAGTCAAAAACACTGAATTCTTGATGAATAGTTACTGTGCTTGAATCTAAGTTTCTCCGGAGACATAAATACAAGCTACCTATACCACCAGAGGGTGGAGCGAGACCTGTATCATATAGACAGATCATCTGCTGCATCTCCCTCATTTGGTTTTCTATACTGTATCACAAACGTTTCACAAGCTTTTCGCTACACCCGCAATAACATCGGCTCATGCGACCGATCAAATTTAATTTAATTTGATCACTGTGTACAAAAACCAGCCTGTGCATGCCCAAAAAAATCTGACAAAACAACTCGGAGAACTGCAATACAGAACTCTGATAGGCCCATGAAACTACATAAAGAGCATCTGGAAAGACAAGATGACCTGCAGAGGTGGACCACCGTATTTAATCGCCTGGGTGTGACGTGTACAAAATCAAAGTTATCTCAGGTAGACATGTGCTTAGTTGCAGTCAAAACAGAACATACAAGTCTGTTAGTGATATGAAAACTCTGTATAACTGTAATACAGAAACCATCCCCTCAAATAAATAAGATGTTCTATGATTGTCACTGCTTTCTTCCTTGGGAATGAGAGGCGGACCAAAACGCAGCTTGGTTATAGTTCATGGTTCTTTAATAAGAGACACTTAACATGAACTAACTACAAAACAATAAACGTGAAAACCGAAACAGTCCTAACTGGTGCAGAAAACACAAAGACAGGAAACAATCACCCACAAAATACCCAAAGAATATGGCTGCCTAAATATGGCTCGCAATCAGAGACAACGATAAACACCTGCCTCTGATTGAGAACCAATCCAGGCAACCATAGACTTACCTAGACACCTAAAAGAACACAACCCCATGAATCTACAAAAAACCCTAGACAAGACGAAACACATAAATACCCATGTCACACCCTGCCCTAACCAAAATAATAAAGAAAACAAAGATAACTAAGGCCAGGGCGTGACAATGATAGAAATACTAGATTCCTTGTTATGGTATTCTGGGTGCTGTACCATGTAGTTTGAGTGTCTTTCTGAAGCACGTTGCTCCTGGGCCACTAATATTGTTTCCATAACAGCGATGCTAATACTGGCTGTGGGGTAAATTAATAAAGAAAACTATAGACATATTATTGGACAATGTGTTTCAAGATGACTTTATAAAGTTAATTATATCACTTTTTTTGTCAATAAAATTACACAAAAGTTGTATTTACTTAGATTCTTATAACTAAATCACACTACAGTCAAATGATAGGAAATTATATTTTTAGTGCTAATGTAGATCGCCTTATGATGTTTTGATGAGATTTAATAATTTGCTATTATTGTTACTTTTTTATTCAAGAGTTTCTTCTTAAAAGTTCTAAATTACTGTTGGTAATCAACGTAATGCGAAAATATGTTGGTAGCTTTAAGCTTAACATTCTTGTTTTTTTTCTGGTAGCCATTTTTTATTTTGAATTTGAAGACAGCAATGGAGAGAATAAATACAGCAAAATATAACAAAACAAGGTTGAGTATCCAGGCTCCCGTCCATCACCATCAAACTCATTAACTCAACATGATTTAGTACAAACCCACAGTAGGTACAGTACATACATCACGCCCCACACACTGACTGAGTGAGCTCCCCTTCTCCCTACTCTCTCTGTTTCATAACCAACGCTTAATTTAGATCTGTCTCTCTCGTTTCGCTCTGATAATTAGCCCATAAAACATGTCAGGCTCACATGAGTGGCCAGATATTGTATGCATCCCAAATTGTACTTCATTCCCTATGTAGTGTAGTGCACTACTTTATACCAGAGTCCTATGAGCCAAGGGTCAAAAGTAACGCCCTATAAAGGCAACAGGGTACCATTTGGGACACAGACAGTGTTTAAGAGCAATCGTTGAGCAGAAATCCTGTGAAACCATCTGTTCCTGGGTGTACAGTCACTCTGCCACGGCTCAAACACCTCCCTGTGACATCACGCAGAGATCTAAAGGAGGAGAACCGCTCCAACTCTAATCAAGTCGTCTACTAATATGGAACGCCGTGTTAGGGCCCTCGACCGCACGCTCAGTATAACACCCAGTCTTTCATTTAAAGACATTTCATATCAACAGATACTGCACCCGTCCAACCAGCTCTTCACTGACTTCATAACATGTACTGAAAGAGGAAAACAAAATGATTTATTGATCAGAGTAAACTTAGTTTCTTCCATTACTAGTCCCTGGTGATGATGATGATGATGATGATGATGATGATGTGTTGTTGTGGAGCTGAGTACATGTGATCATGCCTCCAAACATCTCAGGGGAAGAAGAGAGGAAGAGATGGCTTGCTGTGGGTCTTCACGAATGTGTATCATGTACTTGTCTCTGGGTCTTCATGAATATGTATCATGTACTTGTCTCTGGGTCTTCACGAATGTGTATCATGTACTTGTCTCTGGGTCTTCACGAATGTGTATCATGTACTTGTCTCTGGGTCTTCATGAATATGTATCATGTACTTGTCTGTGTAAGAAATAAATGGATGCATATGAGTGTGTAGGCTATTCAATATACTGAAGATATTGAATATACTGTATGTGTGTTTGGGTGTGTATGCATGTGTGTGTGTGTGTGTGTGTTCATGTGTGTGTGTGTGTATGCATGTGTGTGTGTGTGTGTGTGTGTGTGTGTGTGTGTCCATGTGTGTGTGTGTGTGTGTGTGTGTGTTCATGTGTGTGTGTGTGTGTGTGTGTATCCATGTGTGTGTGTGTGTCCATGTTTGTGTGTGTGTGTCCATGTGTGTGTGTGTGTCCATGTGTGTCCATGTGTGTGTGTGTGTGTCCATGTGTGTGTGTCCATGTGTGTGCACAATTTTGCGTGCACGTGTGCACTCCATAACTGTGTTACTTTGATTAGGATAGATCTGAGTCTCACTGACTCTGTGGTTTGATTAGTATAGATCTGAGTCTCACTGACTCTGTGGTTTGATTAGGATAGATCTGAGTCTCACTGACTCTGTGGTTTGATTAGTATAGATCTGAGTCTCACTGACTCTGTGGTTTGATTAGGATAGATCTGAGTCTCACTGACTCTGTGGTTTGATTAGGATAGATCTGAGTCTCACTGACTCTGTGGTTTGATTAGTATATATATGAGTCTCACTGACTCTTTGGTTTGATTAGGATAGATCTGAGTCTCACTGACTCTGTGGTTTGTAGCCCACTGAGTGCTAACAAGTCCACAACTAATTCCTAGATTACTAGCTCTCCAGGAGAGCATACAATAAGGAGAGCTGAGGGCAGAGAGGAGGAGAGGCTCAGAGGAGGAGAGAAATAGAGATATAGGTGTACTTCCTAACTCAGTTGCAGAAGAGAAAGGAAACTGCTCAGGGATTTCACCATGATGCCAATGATGACTTTAAAACAGTTAATGGTTGTTATAGGAGAAAACTCAGGATGGATCAACAACATTGTAGTTACTCCACAATACTAACCTAAATGACTGAATGAAAAGAAGGAAGCATGTACAGAATACAAGTATTCCAAAACATGCATCCTGTTTGCTGTAAGGATCTAAAGTAAAACTGCAAAAATGTGGCAAAGACATCAACTTTAAATCCTGAATACAAAGCATTATGTTTGGGTCAAATCCAAAACTCATCACTGAGTACTACTCTTCATATTTTCCAGCATGGTGGTGGCTGCCTCATGTTATGGGTATGCTTGTTATCGACAAGGATGTATTTATCTTTTAAATTGTGGAGGGGGGGGTATACAGCTAAGCACATGCAAAATGCTAGAGGAAACCCTGGTTCAGTTTGCTTCCCAACAGACAATGGGAAACGGTCACCTTTTAGCAGGACAATTACCTAAAAACACAAGGCCAAATATACACTGGAGTGGTTTACCAATACAGCAGTGAATGTTCCTGAGTGGCCTAGTTACAGTGTTTACCTTAAATTGGCTTGAACATCTATGGCAAAACTTCAAATGTCTGTCTAGCAATGATCAAGAACCAAGAACTTCACAGAGCTTGAATAATTGTTAAAATAATGATGTGCAAAATATTGTACAATTTCAGATGTGTGAGAGACCTACCTTGAGACACTCACAGCTGTAGACACTGCCACAGGTGATTCTTGATTTTTATATTTCATTTACAATACTTTTGCAAAGCAATATTAAAACATGTTTTCACCTTGTAGTTATGGGGTATTGTGTGTAGATGGGTGAGAAAATATATGTTTAATCCGTTTTGAATTCAGGCTTTAAAACAACAGAACGTGGAGTAAGTCAATGTTGGTCTATTGTACTTCAAACAATGCGTATGCAGGTTGTTTAGGATTCAAAACTTCTCAAACCTTCTCTTCAAATAATGAATGAATATATAGTACCAGTCAAAAGTTTGGACACACCTACTCATTCAAGCGTTTGTCTTTATTTTTTACGATTTTCTACATTGTATAACATTAGTGTCACGTTCTGACCTTTATTTCCTTTGTTTTCTATGTATTTAGTATGGTCAGGGCGTGAGTTGGGGTGGGCAGTCTATGTTTGTTTATCTATGATTTGGGGATTTGTATGTTTCGGCCTAGTATGGTTCTCAATCAGAGGCAGGTGTCATTAGTTGTCTCTGATTGAGAATCATACTTAGGTAGCCTGGGTTTCACTGTTTGTTTGTGGGTGATTGTGTATGTTAGTTGCTTGTGTCAGCACAGGTCTCATTTATAGCTTCATGGTCGTTATTGGTTTATTGTTTTTGTATAGTGTTTCAGTGTTCAGTACTTTCTTTAATTAAATATTCACCATGAACACATATCACGCTGCATTTTGGTCCTCCGATCCTTCTCTCCTCTTCGGCGGAAGATCGTGACAATTAGTGAATACATTAGCACTATGAAATAAAACATATGCAATAATTTAGTCACCAAAAAAAGTGTTAAACAAATCAAAACATATTTTAAATTTGAGATTGTTCAAGTAGCCACCCTTTGCCTTGATGACAGCTTTGAACACTCCTGGCATTCTCTCAACCAGCTTCACCTGGAATGCTTTTCCAACAGTCTTGCAGGAGTTCCCACAGACGCTGAGCACTTGTTGGCTGCTTTTCCTTCACTCTGCGGTCCAAGTCATCCCAAACCATCTCAATTGGGTTGGGTTTGGGTGATTGTGGAGGCCAGGTAATCTGATGCATCACTCTCCTTCTTGGCCAAATAGCCCTTACACAGCCTGGAGGTGTGTTGGGTCATTGTCCTGTTTAAAAACAAATGATAGTCCCGCTAAGTGGAAACCACATGGGATGGCATATCGCTGCAGAATACTATGGTAGCCATGCTGGTTAAGTATGCCTTGAATTCTAAATAAATCACAGACAGTGTCACCAGCAAAGCACCCCCACACCATCACACCTCCTCCTCCATGCTCCACGGTGGGAACCACACATGCAGAGATCATCTGTTCACCTGCTCTGCATCTCACAAAGACACGGTGGTTGGAAACAAAAATCTCAAATTTGGACTCATCAGACAAAAGGACAGATTTCCAACAGGCCAACGTCCATTGCTCGTGTTTCTTGGCTCAAGTAAGTCTCTTAAAAAAAGTACATATTTTGATTTGTTGAATTATTTTTAAGGTTACTACATGATTTCATATGTGTAATGTCATAGTTTTGATGTCTTCACTATTATTCTACAATGTAGAAAATAAAGAAAAATAAAGAAAAACCGTGGAATGAGTAGGTGTTGTAAAAACCTTTGACTGGTTCTGTATGTTGATACTAGTACTCATGTCCATGACGTCATTACACACACACACACACACACCTTGTACAATCATATCAGAAAACAGATGAAAAGGGTATTATATTTAGCATTGTTACATATTATTATGATTTGAGTTATGACTTTACGTCCTGTGACTTGCCATGTATCTTATATCTTATATTGTATTACTTTTATCTCATATTATATCATATATATTCAGATGTATATCATTAAAACACAATAAAGGCTGTAGTCCTGTCTCCCTAGGCTGTAGTCATGTCTCCCTAGGCTGTAGTCATGTCTCCCTAGGCTGAAGTCATGCCAACTTAGGCTGTAGTCATGTCTCCTTAGGCTGTAGTCATGTCTCCCTAGGCTGTAGTCATGTCTCCTTAGGCTTTAGTCATGTCTCCCTAGGCTGTAGTCATGTCTTCTTAGGCTGTAGTCATGTCTCCCTAGGCTGTAGTTATGTCTCCCTAGGCTGTAGTCATGTCTCCCTAGGCTGTAGTCATGTCTCCCTAGGCTGTAGTCATGTCTCCCTAGGCTGAAGTCATGCCAACTTAGGCTGTAGTCATGTCTCCTTAGGCTGTAGTCATGTCTCCCTAGGCTGTAGTCATGTCTCCTTAGGCTTTAGTCATGTCTCCCTAGGCTGTAGTCATGTCTTCTTAGGCTGTAGTCATGTCTCCCTAGACTGTAGTTATGTCTCCCTAGGCTGTAGTCATCATCTCCCTGAGCTGTAGTCATGTCTCCCTAGGCTGTAGTTATGTCTCCCTGGGCTGTAGTCATGTCTCCCTAGGCTGTAGTCATCATCTCCCTGAGCTGTAGTCATGTCTCCCTACGCTGTAGTCATGTCTCCCTGGGCTGTAGTCATGTCTCCCTAGGCTGTAGTCATCATCTCCCTGAGCTGTAGTCATGTCTCCCTAGGCTGTAGTCATGTCTCCCTGGGCTGTAGTCATGTCTCCCTGGGCTGTAGTCATGTCTCCCTAGGCTGTAGTCATGTCTCCTTAGGCTGTAGTCATGTCTCCCTAGGCTGTAGTCATGTCTCCTTAGGCTTTAGTCATGTCTCCTTAGGCTGTAGTCATGTCTCCCTAGGCTGTAGTCATGTCTCCCTGGGCTGTAGACATGTCTCCTTAGGCTGTAGTCATGTCTCCCTAGGCTGTAGTCATGTCTCCCTAGGCTGTGGTCATGTCTCGCTAGGCTGTAGTCATGTCTCCCTAGGCTGTAGTCATGTCTCCCTAGGCTGTAGTCATGTCTCCCTAGGCTGTAGTCATGTCTCCCTAGGCTGTAGTCATGTCTCCCTGGGCTGTAGACATGTCTCCTTAGGCTGTAGTCATGTCTCCTTAGGCTGTAGTCATGTCTCCCTAGGCTGTAGTCATGTCTCCCTAGGCTGTAGTCATGTCTCCCTAGGCTGAAGTCATGCCAACTTAGGCTGTAGTCATGTCTCCTTAGGCTGTAGTCATGTCTCCCTAGGCTGTAGTCATGTCTCCTTAGGCTTTAGTCATGTCTCCCTAGGCTGTAGTCATGTCTTCTTAGGCTGTAGTCATGTCTCCCTAGGCTGTAGTTATGTCTCCCTAGGCTGTAGTCATGTCTCCCTAGGCTGTAGTCATGTCTCCCTAGGCTGTAGTCATGTCTCCCTAGGCTGAAGTCATGCCAACTTAGGCTGTAGTCATGTCTCCTTAGGCTGTAGTCATGTCTCCCTAGGCTGTAGTCATGTCTCCTTAGGCTTTAGTCATGTCTCCCTAGGCTGTAGTCATGTCTTCTTAGGCTGTAGTCATGTCTCCCTAGGCTGTAGTTATGTCTCCCTAGGCTGTAGTCATCATCTCCCTGAGCTGTAGTCATGTCTCCCTAGGCTGTTGTTAAGTCTCCCTGGGCTGTAGTCATGTCTCCCTAGGCTGTAGTCATCATCTCCCTGAGCTGTAGTCATGTCTCCCTACGCTGTAGTCATGTCTCCCTGGGCTGTAGTCATGTCTCCCTAGGCTGTAGTCATCATCTCCCTGAGCTGTAGTCATGTCTCCCTAGGCTGTAGTCATGTCTCCCTGGGCTGTAGTCATGTCTCCCTGGGCTGTAGTCATGTCTCCCTAGGCTGTAGTCATGTCTCCCTAGGCTGTAGTCATGTCTCCTTAGGCTGTAGTCATGTCTCCTTAGGCTTTAGTCATGTCTCCTTAGGCTGTAGTCATGTCTCCCTAGGCTGTAGTCATGTCTCCCTGGGCTGTAGACATGTCTCCTTAGGCTGTAGTCATGTCTCCCTAGGCTGTAGTCATGTCTCCCTAGGCTGTGGTCATGTCTCGCTAGGCTGTAGTCATGTCTCCCTAGGCTGTAGTCATGTCTCCCTAGGCTGTAGTCATGTCTCCCTAGGCTGTAGTCATGTCTCCCTAGGCTGTAGTCATGTCTCCCTGGGCTGTAGACATGTCTCCTTAGGCTGTAGTCATGTCTCCTTAGGCTGTAGTCATGTCTCCCTAGGCTGTAGTCATGTCTCCCTGGGCTGTAGACATGTCTCCTTAGGCTGTAGTCATGTCTCCCTAGGCTGTAGTCATGTCTCCCTAGGCTGTAGTCATTTCTCCCTGGGCTGTAGACATGTCTCCTTAGGCTGTAGTCATGTCTCCGTAGGCTGTAGTCATGTCTCCTTAGGCTGTAGTTATGTCTCCCTGGGCTGTAGTCATGTCTCCCTAGGCTGTAGTCATGTCTCCCTAGGCTGTAGTCATGTCTCCTAGGCTGTAGTCATGTCTCCTAGGCTGTGGTCATGTCTCCCTAGGCTGTAGTCATGTCTCCTAGGCTGTAGTAATGTCTCCCTAGGCTATAGTCATGTCTCCTGGGCTGTAGACATGTCTCCTTAGGCTGTAGTCATGTCTCCTAGGCTGTAGTCATGTCTCCCTAGGCTGTAGTCATGTCTCCTTAGGCTGTAGTCATGTCTCCCTAGGCTGTAGTCATGTCTCCCTAGGCTGTAGTCATGTCTCCCTGGGCTGTAGTCATGTCTCCTGGGCTGTAGTCATGTCTCCCTAGGCTGTAGTCATGTCTCCTAGGCTGTAATCATGTCTCCTTAGGCTGTAGTCATGTCTCCCTAGGCTGTAGTCATGTCTCCCTAGGCTGTAGTCATGTCTCCCTGGGCTGTAGACATGTCTCCTAGGCTGTAGTCATGTCTCCCTAGGCTGTCATGTCTCCCATGTCTCCCTAGGCTGTAGTCATGTCTCCCTAGGCTGTAGTCATGTCTCCCTAGGCTGTAGTCATGTCTCCCTAGGCTGTAGTCATGTCTCCCTAGGCTGTAGTCATGTCTCCCTAGGCTGTAGTCATGTCTCCCTAGGCTGTAGTCATGTCTCCTAGGCTGTAGTCATGTCTCCTTAGGCTGTAGTCATGTCTCCTAGGCTGTAGTTATGTCTCCTTAGGCTGTAGTCCCATAGTCATGTCTCCCTAGGCTGTAGTCATGTCTCCTGGGCTGTAGTCATGTCTCCCTAGGCTGTAGTCATGTCTCCCTGGGCTGTAGTCATGTCTCCCTAGGCTGTAGTCATGTCTCCCTGGGCTGTAGTCATGTCTCCCTGGGCTGTAGTCATGTCTCCCTCAGGCTGTAGTCATGTCTCCCTAGGCTGTAGTCATGTCTCCCTGGGCTGTAGTCATGTCTGCCTGGGCTGTAGTCATGTCTCCCTAGGCTGTAGTCATGTCTCCTTAGGCTGTAGTCATGTCTCCTTAGGCTGTAGTCATGTCTCCCTAGGCTGTAGTCATGTCTCCCTAGGCTGTGGTCATGTCTCGCTAGGCTGTAGTCATGTCTCCCTAGGCTGTAGTCATGTCTCCCTAGGCTGTAGTCATGTCTCCCTAGGCTGTAGTCATGTCTCCCTAGGCTGTAGTCATGTCTCCTGGGCTGTAGACATGTCTCCTTAGGCTGTAGTCATGTCTCCCTAGGCTGTAGTCATTTCTCCCTGGGCTGTAGACATGTCTCCTTAGGCTGTAGTCATGTCTCCGTAGGCTGTAGTCATGTCTCCTTAGGCTGTAGTTATGTCTCCCTGGGCTGTAGTCATGTCTCCCTAGGCTGTAGTCATGTCTCTCCCTAGGCTGTAGTCATGTCTCCCTAGGCTGTAGTCATGTCTCCCTAGGCTGTGGTCATGTCTCCCTAGGCTGTAGTCATGTCTCCCTAGGCTGTAGTAATGTCTCCCTAGGCTATAGTCATGTCTCCCTGGGCTGTAGACATGTCTCCTTAGGCTGTAGTCATGTCTCCCTAGGCTGTAGTCATGTCTCCTAGGCTGTAGTCATGTCTCCTTAGGCTGTAGTCATGTCTCCCTAGGCTGTAGTCATGTCTCCCTAGGCTGTAGTCATGTCTCCCTGGGCTGTAGTCATGTCTCCCTGGGCTGTAGTCATGTCTCCCTAGGCTGTAGTCATGTCTCCTTAGGCTGTAGTCATGTCTCCCTAGGCTGTAGTCATGTCTCCTTAGGCTTTAGTCATGTCTCCTTAGGCTGTAGTCATGTCTCCCTAGGCTGTAGTCATGTCTCCCTGGGCTGTAGACATGTCTCCTTAGGCTGTAGTCATGTCTCCCTAGGCTGTAGTCATGTCTCCCTAGGCTGTGGTCATGTCTCCCTAGGCTGTAGTCATGTCTCCCTAGGCTGTAGTCATGTCTCCCTAGGCTGTAGTCATGTCTCCCTAGGCTGTAGTCATGTCTCCCTAGGCTGTAGTCATGTCTCCCTGGGCTGTAGTCATGTCTCCCTGGGCTGTAGTCATGTCTCCCTAGGCTGTAGTCATGTCTCCTTAGGCTTTAGTCATGTCTCCCTAGGCTGTAGTCATGTCTTCTTAGGCTGTAGTCATGTCTCCCTAGGCTGTAGTTATGTCTCCCTAGGCTGTAGTCATGTCTCCCTAGGCTGTAGTCATGTCTCCCTAGGCTGTAGTCATGTCTCCCTAGGCTGAAGTCATGCCCTTAGGCTGTAGTCATGTCTCCTAGGCTGTAGTCATGTCTCCCTAGGCTGTAGTCATGTCTCCTTAGGCTTTAGTCATGTCTCCCTAGGCTGTAGTCATGTCTTCTTAGGCTGTAGTCATGTCTCCCTAGGCTGTAGTTATGTCTCCCTAGGCTGTAGTCATCATCTCCCTGAGCTGTAGTCATGTCTCCCTAGGCTGTAGTTAAGTCTCCCTGGGCTGTAGTCATGTCTCCCTAGGCTGTAGTCATCATCTCCCTGAGCTGTAGTCATGTCTCCCTACGCTGTAGTCATGTCTCCCTGGGCTGTAGTCATGTCTCCCTAGGCTGTAGTCATCATCTCCCTGAGCTGTAGTCATGTCTCCCTAGGCTGTAGTCATGTCTCCCTGGGCTGTAGTCATGTCTCCCTGGGCTGTAGTCATGTCTCCTTAGGCTGTAGTCATGTCTCCCTAGGCTGTAGTCATGTCTCCTTAGGCTTTAGTCATGTCTCCTTAGGCTGTAGTCATGTCTCCCTAGGCTGTAGTCATGTCTCCCTGGGCTGTAGACATGTCTCCTTAGGCTGTAGTCATGTCTCCCTAGGCTGTAGTCATGTCTCCCTAGGCTGTGGTCATGTCTCGCTAGGCTGTAGTCATGTCTCCCTAGGCTGTAGTCATGTCTCCCTAGGCTGTAGTCATGTCTCCCTGGGCTGTAGTCATGTCTCCCTGGGCTGTAGTCATGTCTCCCTAGGCTGTAGTCATGTCTCCTTAGGCTTTAGTCATGTCTCCCTAGGCTGTAGTCATGTCTCCTTAGGCTGTAGTCATGTCTCCCTAGGCTGTAGTCATGTCTCCCTAGGCTGTAGTCATGTCTCCCTAGGCTGTAGTCATGTCTCCTAGGCTGTAGTCATGTCTCCCTAGGCTGAAGTCATGTCCCTTAGGCTGTAGTCATGTCTCCTAGGCTGTAGTCATGTCTCCTAGGCTGTAGTCATGTCTCCTTAGGCTGTAGTCATGTCTCCTAGGCTGTAGTCATGTCTCTTAGGCTGTAGTCATGTCTCCTAGGCTGTCTAGGTTATGTCTCCCTAGGCTGTAGTCATCATCTCCCTGAGCTGTAGTCATGTCTCCCTAGGCTGTAGTTAAGTCTCCCTGGGCTGTAGTCATGTCTCCCTAGGCTGTAGTCATCATCTCCCTGAGCTGTAGTCATGTCTCCCTACGCTGTAGTCATGTCTCCCTGGGCTGTAGTCATGTCTCCCTAGGCTGTAGTCATCATCTCCCTGAGCTGTAGTCATGTCTCCCTAGGCTGTAGTCATGTCTCCCTGGGCTGTAGTCATGTCTCCCTGGGCTGTAGTCATGTCTCCTTAGGCTGTAGTCATGTCTCCCTAGGCTGTAGTCATGTCTCCTTAGGCTTTAGTCATGTCTCCTTAGGCTGTAGTCATGTCTCCCTAGGCTGTAGTCATGTCTCCCTGGGCTGTAGACATGTCTCCTGGGCTGTAGTCATGTCTCCCTAGGCTGTAGTCATGTCTCCCTAGGCTGTGGTCATGTCTCCTAGGCTGCTAGGCTGTAGTCATGTCTCCCTAGGCTGTAGTCATGTCTCCTAGGCTGTAGTCATGTCTCCCTGGGCTGTAGACATGTCTCCTTAGGCTGTAGTCATGTCTCCTAGGCTGTAGTCATGTCTCCAGGCTGTAGTCATGTCTCTAGGCCATGGGCTGTAGACATGTCTCCCTAGGCTGTAGTCATGTCTCCCCTAGGCTGTAGTCATGTCTCCCTAGGCTGTAGTCATTTCTCCCTGGGCTGTAGACATGTCTCCTTAGGCTGTAGTCATGTCTCCGTAGGCTGTAGTCATGTCTCCTTAGGCTGTAGTTATGTCTCCCTGGGCTGTAGTCATGTCTCCCTAGGCTGTAGTCATGTCTCCCTAGGCTGTAGTCATGTCTCCCTAGGCTGTAGTCATGTCTCCCTAGGCTGTGGTCATGTCTCCTAGGCTGTAGTCATGTCTCCCTAGGCTGTAGTAATGTCTCCCTAGGCTATAGTCATGTCTCCCTGGGCTGTAGACATGTCTCCTTAGGCTGTAGTCATGTCTCTCTAGGCTGTAGTCATGTCTCCCTAGGCTGTAGTCATGTCTCCTTAGGCTGTAGTCATGTCTCCCTAGGCTGTAGTCATGTCTCCCTAGGCTGTAGTCATGTCTCCCTGGGCTGTAGTCATGTCTCCCTGGGCTGTAGTCATGTCTCCCTAGGCTGTAGTCATGTCTCCTTAGGCTGTAGTCATGTCTCCCTAGGCTGTAATCATGTCTCCTTAGGCTTTAGTCATGTCTCCTTAGGCTGTAGTCATGTCTCCCTAGGCTGTAGTCATGTCTCCCTGGGCTGTAGACATGTCTCCTTAGGCTGTAGTCATGTCTCCCTAGGCTGTAGTCATGTCTCCCTAGGCTGTGGTCATGTCTCCCTAGGCTGTAGTCATGTCTCCCTAGGCTGTAGTCATGTCTCCCTAGGCTGTAGTCATGTCTCCCTAGGCTGTAGTCATGTCTCCCTAGGCTGTAGTCATGTCTCCCTAGGCTGTAGTCATGTCTCCCTGGGCTGTAGACATGTCTCCTTAGGCTGTAGTCATGTCTCCTTAGGCTGTAGTCATGTCTCCCTAGGCTGTAGTTATGTCTCCCTAGGCTGTAGTCATCATCTCCCTGAGCTGTAGTCATGTCTCCCTAGGCTGTAGTTATGTCTCCCTGGGCTGTAGTCATGTCTCCCTAGGCTGTAGTCATCATCTCCCTGAGCTGTAGTCATGTCTCCCTACGCTGTAGTCATGTCTCCCTGGGCTGTAGTCATGTCTCCCTAGGCTGTAGTCATCATCTCCCTGAGCTGTAGTCATGTCTCCCTAGGCTGTAGTCATGTCTCCCTGGGCTGTAGTCATGTCTGCCTGGGCTGTAGTCATGTCTCCCTAGGCTGTAGTCATGTCTCCTTAGGCTGTAGTCATGTCTCCTTAGGCTGTAGTCATGTCTCCCTAGGCTGTAGTCATGTCTCCCTAGGCTGTGGTCATGTCTCGCTAGGCTGTAGTCATGTCTCCCTAGGCTGTAGTCATGTCTCCCTAGGCTGTAGTCATGTCTCCCTAGGCTGTAGTCATGTCTCCCTAGGCTGTAGTCATGTCTCCCTGGGCTGTAGACATGTCTCCTTAGGCTGTAGTCATGTCTCCCTAGGCTGTAGTCATTTCTCCCTGGGCTGTAGACATGTCTCCTTAGGCTGTAGTCATGTCTCCGTAGGCTGTAGTCATGTCTCCTTAGGCTGTAGTTATGTCTCCCTGGGCTGTAGTCATGTCTCCCTAGGCTGTAGTCATGTCTCCCTAGGCTGTAGTCATGTCTCCCTAGGCTGTAGTCATGTCTCCCTAGGCTGTGGTCATGTCTCCCTAGGCTGTAGTCATGTCTCCCTAGGCTGTAGTAATGTCTCCCTAGGCTATAGTCATGTCTCCCTGGGCTGTAGACATGTCTCCTTAGGCTGTAGTCATGTCTCCCTAGGCTGTAGTCATGTCTCCCTAGGCTGTAGTCATGTCTCCTTAGGCTGTAGTCATGTCTCCCTAGGCTGTAGTCATGTCTCCTAGGCTGTAGTCATGTCTCCCTGGGCTGTAGTCATGTCTCCCTGGGCTGTAGTCATGTCTCCCTAGGCTGTAGTCATGTCTCCTTAGGCTGTAGTCATGTCTCCCTAGGCTGTAGTCATGTCTCCTTAGGCTTTAGTCATGTCTCCTTAGGCTGTAGTCATGTCTCCCTAGGCTGTAGTCATGTCTCCCTGGGCTGTAGACATGTCTCCTTAGGCTGTAGTCATGTCTCCTAGGCTGTAGTCATGTCTCCCTAGGCTGTGGTCATGTCTCCCTAGGCTGTAGTCATGTCTCCCTAGGCTGTCAGTCATGTCTCCCTAGGCTGTAGTCATGTCTCCCTAGGCTGTAGTCATGTCTCCCTAGGCTGTAGTCATGTCTCCCTAGGCTGTAGTCATGTCTCCCTGGGCTGTAGACATGTCTCCTTAGGCTGTAGTCATGTCTCCTTAGGCTGTAGTCATGTCTCCCTAGGCTGTAGTTATGTCTCCCTAGGCTGTAGTCATCATCTCCCTGAGCTGTAGTCATGTCTCCCTAGGCTGTAGTTATGTCTCCCTGGGCTGTAGTCATGTCTCCCTAGGCTGTAGTCATCATCTCCCTGAGCTGTAGTCATGTCTCCCTACGCTGTAGTCATGTCTCCCTGGGCTGTAGTCATGTCTCCCTAGGCTGTAGTCATCATCTCCCTGAGCTGTAGTCATGTCTCCCTAGGCTGTAGTCATGTCTCCCTGGGCTGTAGTCATGTCTCCTGGGCTGTAGTCATGTCTCCTAGGCTGTAGTCATGTCTCCTTAGGCTGTAGTCATGTCTCCTTAGGCTGTAGTCATGTCTCCCTAGGCTGTAGTCATGTCTCCCTAGGCTGTGGTCATGTCTCCCTAGGCTGTAGTCATGTCTCCCTAGGCTGTAGTCATGTCTCCCTAGGCTGTAGTCATGTCTCCCTAGGCTGTAGTCATGTCTCCCTAGGCTGTAGTCATGTCTCCCTGGGCTGTAGACATGTCTCCTTAGGCTGTAGTCATGTCTCCGTAGGCTGTAGTCATGTCTCCTTAGGCTGTAGTTATGTCTCCCTGGGCTGTAGTCATGTCTCCCTAGGCTGTAGTCATGTCTCCCTAGGCTGTAGTCATGTCTCCCTAGGCTGTAGTCATGTCTCCCTAGGCTGTGGTCATGTCTCCCTAGGCTGTAGTCATGTCTCCCTAGGCTGTAGTAATGTCTCCCTAGGCTATAGTCATGTCTCCCTGGGCTGTAGACATGTCTCCTTAGGCTGTAGTCATGTCTCCCTAGGCTGTAGTCATGTCTCCCTAGGCTGTAGTCATGTCTCCTTAGGCTGTAGTCATGTCTCCCTAGGCTGTAGTCATGTCTCCCTAGGCTGTAGTCATGTCTCCCTGGGCTGTAGTCATGTCTCCCTGGGCTGTAGTCATGTCTCCCTAGGCTGTAGTCATGTCTCCTTAGGCTGTAGTCATGTCTCCCTAGGCTGTAGTCATGTCTCCTTAGGCTTTAGTCATGTCTCCTTAGGCTGTAGTCATGTCTCCCTAGGCTGTAGTCATGTCTCCTGGGCTGTAGACATGTCTCCTTAGGCTGTAGTCATGTCTCCCTAGGCTGTAGTCATGTCTCCCTAGGCTGTGGTCATGTCTCCCTAGGCTGTAGTCATGTCTCCCTAGGCTGTAGTCATGTCTCCCTAGGCTGTAGTCATGTCTCCCTAGGCTGTAGTCATGTCTCCCTAGGCTGTAGTCATGTCTCCCTAGGCTGTAGTCATGTCTCCCTGGGCTGTAGACATGTCTCCTTAGGCTGTAGTCATGTCTCCTTAGGCTGTAGTCATGTCTCCCTAGGCTGTAGTTATGTCTCCCTAGGCTGTAGTCATCATCTCCCTGAGCTGTAGTCATGTCTCCCTAGGCTGTAGTCATGTCTCCCTGGGCTGTAGTCATGTCTCCCTGGGCTGTAGTCATGTCTCCCTAGGCTGTAGTCATGTCTCCTTAGGCTGTAGTCATGTCTCCTTAGGCTGTAGTCATGTCTCCTAGGCTGTAGTCATGTCTCCCTAGGCTGTGGTCATGTCTCGCTAGGCTGTAGTCATGTCTCCCTAGGCTGTAGTCATGTCTCCCTAGGCTGTAGTCATGTCTCCCTAGGCTGTAGTCATGTCTCCCTAGGCTGTAGTCATGTCTCCCTGGGCTGTAGACATGTCTCCTTAGGCTGTAGACATGTCTCCGTAGGCTGTAGTCATGTCTCCTTAGGCTGTAGTTATGTCTCCCTGGGCTGTAGTCATGTCTCCCTAGGCTGTAGTCATGTCTCCCTAGGCTGTAGTCATGTCTCCCTAGGCTGTAGTCATGTCTCCCTAGGCTGTGGTCATGTCTCCCTAGGCTGTAGTCATGTCTCCTAGGCTGTAGTAATGTCTCCCTAGGCTATAGTCATGTCTCCCTGGGCTGTAGACATGTCTCCTTAGGCTGTAGTCATGTCTCCCTAGGCTGTAGTCATGTCTCCCTAGGCTGTAGTCATGTCTCCTTAGGCTGTAGTCATGTCTCCCTAGGCTGTAGTCATGTCTCCCTAGGCTGTAGTCATGTCTCCCTGGGCTGTAGTCATGTCTCCCTGGGCTGTAGTCATGTCTCCCTAGGCTGTAGTCATGTCTCCTTAGGCTGTAGTCATGTCTCCCTAGGCTGTAGTCATGTCTCCTTAGGCTTTAGTCATGTCTCCTTAGGCTGTAGTCATGTCTCCCTAGGCTGTAGTCATGTCTCCCTGGGCTGTAGACATGTCTCCTTAGGCTGTAGTCATGTCTCCCTAGGCTGTAGTCATGTCTCCCTAGGCTGTGGTCATGTCTCCCTAGGCTGTAGTCATGTCTCCCTAGGCTGTAGTCATGTCTCCCTAGGCTGTAGTCATGTCTCCCTAGGCTGTAGTCATGTCTCCCTAGGCTGTAGTCATGTCTCCCTAGGCTGTAGTCATGTCTCCCTGGGCTGTAGACATGTCTCCTTAGGCTGTAGTCATGTCTCCTTAGGCTGTAGTCATGTCTCCCTAGGCTGTAGTTATGTCTCCCTAGGCTGTAGTCATCATCTCCCTGAGCTGTAGTCATGTCTCCCTAGGCTGTAGTTATGTCTCCCTGGGCTGTAGTCATGTCTCCCTAGGCTGTAGTCATCATCTCCCTGAGCTGTAGTCATGTCTCCCTACGCTGTAGTCATGTCTCCCTGGGCAGTAGTCATGTCTCCCTAGGCTGTAGTCATCATCTCCCTGAGCTGTAGTCATGTCTCCCTAGGCTGTAGTCATGTCTCCCTGGGCTGTAGTCATGTCTCCCTGGGCTGTAGTCATGTCTCCCTAGGCTGTAGTCATGTCTCCTTAGGCTGTAGTCATGTCTCCTTAGGCTGTAGTCATGTCTCCCTAGGCTGTAGTCATGTCTCCCTAGGCTGTGGTCATGTCTCGCTAGGCTGTAGTCATGTCTCCCTAGGCTGTAGTCATGTCTCCCTAGGCTGTAGTCATGTCTCCCTAGGCTGTAGTCATGTCTCCCTAGGCTGTAGTCATGTCTCCCTGGGCTGTAGACATGTCTCCTTAGGCTGTAGTCATGTCTCCTTAGGCTGTAGTCATGTCTCCCTAGGCTGTAGTCATGTCTACCTGGGCTGTAGACATGTCTCCTTAGGCTGTAGTCATGTCTCCCTAGGCTGTAGTCATGTCTCCCTAGGCTGTAGTCATTTCTCCCTGGGCTGTAGACATGTCTCCTTAGGCTGTAGTCATGTCTCCGTAGGCTGTAGTCATGTCTCCTTAGGCTGTAGTTATGTCTCCCTGGGCTGTAGTCATGTCTCCCTAGGCTGTAGTCATGTCTCCCTAGGCTGTAGTCATGTCTCCCTAGGCTATAGTCATGTCTCCCTGGGCTGTAGTCATGTCTCCCTAGGCTGTAGTCATTTCTCCCTGGGCTGTAGACATGTCTCCTTAGGCTGTAGTCATGTCTCCGTAGGCTGTAGTCATGTCTCCTTAGGCTGTAGTTATGTCTCCCTGGGCTGTAGTCATGTCTCCCTAGGCTGTAGTCATGTCTCCCTAGGCTGTAGTCATGTCTCCCTAGGCTATAGTCATGTCTCCCTGGGCTGTAGACATGTCTCCTTAGGCTGTAGTCATGTCTCCCTGGGCTGTAGTCATGTCTCCCTGGGCTGTAGTCATGTCTCCCTAGGCTGTAGTCATGTCTCCCTAGGCTGTAGTCATGTCTCCTTAGGCTGTAGTCATGTCTCCCTAGGCTGTAGTCATGTCTCCTTAGGCTTTAGTCATGTCTCCTTAGGCTGTAGTCATGTCTCCCTAGGCTGTAGTCATGTCTCCCTGGGCTGTAGACATGTCTCCTTAGGCTGTAGTCATGTCTCCCTAGGCTGTAGTCATGTCTCCCTAGGCTGTGGTCATGTCTCCCTAGGCTGTAGTCATGTCTCCCTAGGCTGTAGTCATGTCTCCCTAGGCTGTAGTCATGTCTCCCTAGGCTGTAGTCATGTCTCCCTAGGCTGTAGTCATGTCTCCCTAGGCTGTAGTCATGTCTCCCTGGGCTGTAGACATGTCTCCTTAGGCTGTAGTCATGTCTCCTTAGGCTGTAGTCATGTCTCCCTAGGCTGTAGTCATGTCTCCCTGGGCTGTAGACATGTCTCCTTAGGCTGTAGTCATGTCTCCTTAGGCTGTAGTCATGTCTCCCTAGGCTGTAGTCATGTCTCCCTAGGCTGTAGTCATGTCTCCTTAGGCTGTAGTCATGTCTCCCTAGGCTGTAGTCATTTCTCCCTGGGCTGTAGACATGTCTCCTTAGGCTGTAGTCATGTCTCCGTAGGCTGTAGTCATGTCTCCTTAGGCTGTAGTTATGTCTCCCTGGGCTGTAGTCATGTCTCCCTAGGCTGTAGTCATGTCTCCCTAGGCTGTAGTCATGTCTCCCTAGGCTGTAGTCATGTCTCCCTAGGCTGTGGTCATGTCTCCCTAGGCTGTAGTCATGTCTCCCTAGGCTGTAGTCATGTCTCCCTAGGCTATAGTTATGTCTCCCTGGGCTGTAGACATGTCTCCTTTGGCTGTAGTCATGTCTCCTTAGGCTGTAGTCATGTCTCCCTGGGCTGTAGACATGTCTCCTTAGGCTGTAGTCATGTCTCCTTAGGCTGTAGTCATGTCTCCCTAGGCTGTAGTCATGTCTCCTTAGGCTGTAGTCATGTCTCCCTAGGCTGTAGTCATTTCTCCCTGGGCTGTAGACATGTCTCCTTAGGCTGTAGTCATGTCTCCTTAGGCTGTAGTCATGTCTCCTTAGGCTGTAGTTATGTCTCCCTGGGCTGTAGTCATGTCTCCCTAGGCTGTAGTCATGTCTCCCTAGGCTGTAGTCATGTCTCCCTAGGCTGTAGTCATGTCTCCCTAGGCTGTAGTCCACGTCTCCCTAGGCTGTGGTCATGTCTCCCTAGGCTGTAGTCATGTCTCCTTAGGCTGTAGTCATGTCTCCTTAGGCTTTACTCATGTCTCCTTAGGCTGTACTCATGTCTCCTTAGGCTGTAGTCATGTCTCCTTAGGCTTTACTCATGTCTCCTTAGGCTGTACTCATGTCTCCTTAGGCTTTACTCATGTCTCCTTAGGCTGTACTCATGTCTCCTTAGGCTGTACTCATGTCTCCTTAGGCTTTACTCATGTCTCCCTTGGGAATGCTTGACTTCACATCCATTTCTGTCCATCAGTCTAGTCAGTGTTCCACACTGTAAAAATAACTCAAACCCCTGGACTCCCTGAAGGACACATTAGCCTCTGTGTTGCAGAGGTACTGTACATGGAGAGCATTACGGAAAACAACCACTAATGCCTCTGTGGAAAATGATTAAAAGAGGACTTGTTTTTATGTGGGTTCTTCAATTGGAGTCGTGTAGTTTTAGTTTGAAGCAAATAAAAAACAAGGTTTTAAATTGTTCCCATGTCATCGTTGGTCCATTCAGGAGATTATACCTTTCCATGGTGACCTCCTTTATTTAATGCTGGTACACTGAGATGATCTTTCTGTGGCAATGCAGCCGAGGATTATATAGCCACGCATACGTCCATATCTAATGTTTAATTCATGACTTATGATGATGATGATGGACTATGGAAAGACGACTGTGGACACCAAATAATAATGTAGAATACCAGCTTCTCAGATGGTCATAAAAAATAGATGTTTTTTTTTCTTCTTTTCCTGTCATTAGGGAAACCTAGAAGATCTGTTGTATGGCCGAGGCAGTCTGCAGAGCAAACAATCTGGTGTGTGTCTCTGGTCTGTGTCTCTGGTCGGTGTCTCTGGTCTGTGTCTCTGGTCGGTGTCTCTGGTCTGTGTCTCTGGTCTGTGTCTCTGGTCGGTGTCTCTGGTCTGTGTCTCTGGTCTGTGTCTCTGGTCGGTGTCTCTGGTCGGTGTCTCTGGTCGGTGTCTCTGGTCTGTGTCTCTGGTCGGTGTCTCTGGTCTGTGTCTCTGGTCTGTGTCTCTGGTCTGTATCTCTGGTATGAATATATTTGGTTTGGTATAGTTGAGAGACACCCTTTGCTATGCCTGTCATTGTGTCTGTTTAAAAACCTCTAAAATCGATGTCCACGCCCCCTGCGGAAATCCTATTAGCATAATACAAAAATCCCAATAAAAATCTGTCCGTTTAAGCTAGAGAAATATTTATCCAAGGCATCCGCCAATGTTTCGCATCTACGGCAGACCATGAGACAATCCTGAAAATGGTTAATCTCACAAAATCATCTGTAGCGTCAGAACTTTTGGTCTAGAGAATAATATGGCCCTGTAGCCCTTCTCTAGGATGGCCCTTCTCTAAGATGGCCCTTCTCTAGGATGGCCCTTCTCTAGGATGGCCCTTCTCTAGGATGGCCCTTCTCTAGGATGGCCCTTCTCTAGGATGGCCCTTCTCTAGGATGGCCCTTCTCTAAGATGGCCCTTCTCTAGGATGGCCCTTCTCTAGGATGGCCCTTCTCTAGGATGGCCCTTCTCTAAGATGGCCTTTCTCTAGGATGGCCCTTCTCTAGGATGGCCCTTCTCTAGGATGGCCCTGGCCTTTCTCTAGGATGGCCCTTCTCTAGGATGGCCCTTCTCTAGGATGGCCCTTCTCTAAGATGGCCCTTCTCTAGGATGGCCCTTCTCTAGGATGGCCCTTCTCTAGGATGGCCCTTCTCTAAGATGGCCCTTCTCTAGGATGGCCCTTCTCTAGGATGGCCCTTCTCTAGGATGGCCCTTCTCTAGGATGGCCCTTCTCTAAGATGGCCCTTCTCTAGGATGGCCCTTCTCTAAGATGGCCCTTCTCTAGGATGGCCCTTCTCTAGGATGGCCCTTCTCTAGGATGGCCCTTCTCTAGGATGGCCCTTCTCTAAGATGGCCCTTCTCTAGGATGGCCCTTCTCTAGGATGGCCCTTCTCTAGGATGGCCCTTCTCTAGGATGGCCCTTCTCTAGGATGGCCCTTCTCTAGGATGGCCCTTCTCTAGGATGCCCACAGGCCTATCAAGAACCGTCTGATCATCCCCCGGTACAAGTAGAAAAACAATATGAAAGTATTTATGGACACTGTTTAGTGCCAAAAATAAGGGGTTAAATATATGTAAAAAAAAAAAAAAAAAAAACGAATAATATTTCTGGATCTTTCTTATATCGCTCTAATATAGGGCAGACACTTCAGAACAAACTCCCTTAGATTTTTTGATGGGGACAATCTGCTGTTCCATGTAGTGAATCTGTTAGCTCTGTCTAAGCCGTGGGAGGGGGGATCTAACAGACTCACTACATGGAACAGCAGATAGCCCTGTCTAAGCCGTGGGAGGGGGGGATCTAACAGACTCACTACATGGAACAACAGATAGCCCTGTCTAAGCCATGGGAGGGGGGGATCTATCTGTTGTTCCATGTAGTGAATCTGTTAGCTGTTGTGCTTTAGGTTTCCTGGAGGGCAGGTAGTTTGACAACGGTGATGTGTTGTGCAGAACGCACCACCCTCTGGAGAGCCTTACGGTTGTGGGAGGTGCAGTTGCCGTACCAGAATGTGATAAAGCCCGACAGGATGCTCTTGATTGAGCATCTCTAAAAGTTTGTCAGGGTTTTAGGTGACAAGCCAACTTTCTTCAGCCTCCTGAGGTTGAAGAGGCGCTGCTGCGCCTTCTTCACGATGCTGTCTGTGTGAGTGGACCAATTCAGTTTGTCTGTGATGTGTACGCCAAGGAACTTATAACTTTCCAATTTCTCAACTGCTGTCGCTGTGGATAGGGGGTGCTCCCTCTGCTGTTTCCTGACTTTCTAAAATCATCATTAGCCTGAAGTCACATCATTCAGCCTGTAGTCACATCATTTCAGTATGTAGTCACATCATTCAGCCTGTTGTCACATCATTCAGTCTGTAGTCACGTCATTCAGTATGTAGTCACGTCATTCAGTATGTAGTCACATCATTCAGCCTGTAGTCACATATTTCAGTATGTAGTCACATCATTCAGCCTGTAGTCACATCATTCAGTATGTAGTAACATCATTCAGTCTGTAGTCACATCATTCAGTCTGTAGTCACATCATTCAGCCTGTAGTCACATCATTCAGTATGTAGTAACATCATTCAGTCTGTAGTCACATCATTCAGTCTGTAGTCACATCATTAAGCCTGTAGTCACATCATTCAGCCTGTAGTCACATCATTCAGCCCATATATGTTTTGATTTCTGCAATATTGTAAGGTTTGTTTCATGCACAGGTAAAGGCTTTTCCATGACATTGATCCCTTTTTTGTAGTCTTACCTTTAAATTGTCAACAGGCCATTCTCTGTTTCATTCTGTAGTCACATCATTCACAGCCAAATCCGTGAGACGATCTTTCCATGTCTTTCAAAGCTCCTTCTGTAATGATCATTCTTTAGGTCTGCTAAGAGCCTGGCTTTAAATGTCATTAAGTCTGTCCATCATTCAGCCTGTAGTCACTTCATTCAGTCTGTAGCCACATCATTAGTCATGTTAATTAACAGCCAGTCACATCATTCAGTCTCTAGCATCATTCAGGCTTTAGTCCATCATTCAGCCTGTAGTCATCATTCATGATTAGTCACATCATTCAGCCTAGTCACATCATTCAGCCTGTAGTCACATCATTCAGTCTGTAGTCACATCATTCATCCTGTAGTCACATCATTCAGTCTGTAGTCACATTATTCAGTCTGTAGTCACATCATTCATCCTGTAGTCACATCATTCAGTCTGTAGTCACATCATTCAGCCTGTAGTCACATCATTCAGTCTGTAGTCACATCTTTCAGCCTGTAGTCACATCATTCAGCCTGTAGTCACATCATTCAGTCTGTAGTCACATCATTCAGTTCAGCCTGTAGTCACATCATTGTAGTGTAGTCACATCATTCAGTATGTAGTCACATCATTCAGCCTGTAGTCACATCATTCATGTAGTCACATCATTCAGCCTGTAGTCACATCATTCAGTATGTAGTCACATCATTCAGCCTGTAGTCACATCATTCAGTCTAGTCACATCATTCAGTCTGTAGTCACATCATTCAGCCTGTAGTCATCATTCAGCCTGTAGTCACATCATTCAGCCTGTAGTCACATCATTCAGTATGTAGTCACATCATTCAGCCTGTAGTCACATCATTCAGTCTGTAGTCACATCATTCATCCTGTAGTCACATCATTCAGCCTGTAGTCACATCATTCAGCCTGTAGTCACATCATTCAGCCTGTAGTCACATCATTCAGTCTTATTCATCATTCAGTTCTGTAGTCACATCATTCAGCCTGTAGTCACATCATTCAGCCTGTAGTCACATCATTCAGTCTGTAGTCACATCATTCAGTCTGTAGTCACATCATTCAGCCTGTAGTCACATCATTCAGTCGCATCATTCAGTATGTAGTCACATCATTTCATCATTCAGCCTGTAGTCACATCATTGTAGTCACTCATTCAGCCTGTAGTCACATCATTCAGCCTGTAGTCACATCATTCAGCCTGTAGTCACATCATTCAGCCTGTAGTCACATCATTCAGCCTGTAGTCACATCATTCAGCCTGTAGTCACATCATTCAGCCTGTAGTCACATCATTCAGCCTGTAGTCACATCATTCAGTATGTAGTCACATCATTCAGCCTGTAGTCACATCATTCAGCCTGTAGTCACATCATTCAGCCTGTAGTCACATCATTCAGCCTGTAGTCACATCATTCAGCCTGTAGTCACATCATTCAGCCTGTAGTCACATCATTCAGTCACATCATTCCTGTAGTCACATCATTCAGCCTGTAGTCACATCATTCAGCCTGTAGTCACATCATTCAGCCTGTAGTCACATCATTCAGCCTGTAGTCACATCATTCAGCCTGTAGTCACATCATTCAGCCTGTAGTCACATCATTCAGCCTGTAGTCACATCATTCAGCCTGTAGTCACATCATTCAGCCTGTAGTCACATCATTCAGCCTGTAGTCACATCATTCAGTATGTAGTCACGTCATTCAGCCTGTAGTCACATCATTCAGTATGTAGTCACATCATTCAGTATGTAGTCACATCATTCAGCCTGTAGTCACATCATTCAGCCTGTAGTCACATCATTCAGCCTGTAGTCACATCATTCAGCCTGTAGTCACATCATTCAGTAGTCACATCATTCAGCCTGTAGTCACATCATTCAGCCTGTAGTCACATCATTCAGCCTGTAGTCACATCATTCAGTCACATCATTCAGCCTGTAGTCACATCATTCAGCCTGTAGTCACATCATTCAGCCTGTAGTCACATCATTCAGCATGTAGTCACATCATTCAGCCTGTAGTCACATCATTCAGCCTGTAGTCACATCATTCAGCCTGTAGTCACATCATTCAGCCTGTAGTCACATCATTCAGCCTGTAGTAGTCACATCATTCAGCCTGTAGTCACATCTTTCAGTATGTAGTCACATCATTCAGCCTGTAGTCACATCATTCAGCCTGTAGTCACATCATTCAGTATGTAGTCACATCATTCAGCCTGTAGTCACATCATTCAGCCTGTAGTCACATCATTCAGCCTGTAGTCACATCATTCAGCCTGTAGTCACATCATTCAGCCTGTAGTCACATCATTCAGCCTGTAGTCACATCATTCAGCCTGTAGTCACATCATTCAGTATGTAGTCACATCATTCAGCCTGTAGTCACGTCATTCAGTATGTAGTCACATCATTCAGTATGTAGTCACATCATTCAGCCTGTAGTCACATCATTCAGCCTGTAGTCACATCATTCAGCCTGTAGTCACATCATTCAGCCTGTAGTCACATCATTCAGCCTGTAGTCACATCATTCAGCCTGTAGTCACATCATTCAGTATGTAGTCACGTCATTCAGCCTGTAGTCACATCATTCAGTATGTAGTCACATCATTCAGTATGTAGTCACATCATTCAGCCTGTAGTCACATCATTCAGCCTGTAGTCACATCATTCAGCCTGTAGTCACATCATTCAGCCTGTAGTCACATCATTCAGCCTGTAGTCACATCATTCAGCCTGTAGTCACATCATTCAGCCTGTAGTCACATCATTCAGCCTGTAGTCACATCATTCAGCCTGTAGTCACATCATTCAGCCTGTAGTCACATCATTCAGCCTGTAGTCACATCATTCAGCCTGTAGTCACATCATTCAGCCTGTAGTCACATCATTCAGCCTGTAGTCACATCATTCAGCCTGTAGTCACATCATTCACATCATTCAGCCTGTAGTCACATCATTCAGCCTGTAGTCACATCATTCAGCCTGTAGTCACATCATTCAGCCTGTAGTCACATCATTCAGCCTGTAGTCACATCATTCAGCCTGTAGTCACATCATTCAGCCTGTAGTCACATCATTCAGCCTGTAGTCACATCATTCAGCCTGTAGTCACATCATTCAGCCTGTAGTCACATCATTCAGCCTGTAGTCACATCATTCAGCCTGTAGTCACATCATTCAGTATGTAGTCACATCATTCAGTATGTAGTCACATCATTCAGCCTGTAGTCACATCATTCAGCCTGTAGTCACATCATTCAGCCTGTAGTCACATCATTCAGCCTGTAGTCACATCATTCAGCCTGTAGTCACATCATTCAGCCTGTAGTCACATCATTCAGCCTGTAGTCACATCATTCAGCCTGTAGTCACATCATTCAGCCTGTAGTCACATCATTCAGCCTGTAGTCACATCATTCAGTATGTAGTCACATCATTCAGCCTGTAGTCACATCATTCAGTCTGTAGTCACATCATTCAGCCTGTAGTCACATCATTCAGCCTGTAGTCACATCATTCAGCCTGTAGTCACATCATTCAGTATGTAGTCACATCATTCAGCCTGTAGTCACATCATTCAGCCTGTAGTCACATCATTCAGCCTGTAGTCACATCATTCAGTATGTAGTCACATCATTCAGTATGTAGTCACATCATTCAGCCTGTAGTCACATCATTCAGCCTGTAGTCACATCATTCAGTATGTAGTCACATCATTCAGTATGTAGTCACATCATTCAGTATGTAGTCACATCATTCAGCCTGTAGTCACATCATTCAGTCTGTAGTCACATCATTCAGCCTGTAGTCACATCATTCAGCCTGTAGTCACATCATTCAGCCTCTTTAGTCACATCATTCAGCCTGTAGTCACATCATTCAGCCTGTAGTCACATCATTCAGCCTGTAGTCACATCATTCAGCCTGTAGTCACATCATTCAGCCTGTAGTCACATCATTCAGCCTGTAGTCACATCATTCAGCCTGTAGTCACATCATTCAGCCTGTAGTCACATCATTCAGCCTGTAGTCACATCATTCAGCCTGTAGTCACATCATTCAGCCTGTAGTCACATCATTCAGCCTGTAGTCACATCATTCAGCCTGTAGTCACATCATTCAGCCTGTAGTCACATCATTCAGCCTGTAGTCACATCATTCAGCCTGTAGTCACATCATTCAGCCTGTAGTCACATCATTCAGCCTGTAGTCACATCATTCAGCCTGTAGTCACATCATTCAGTATGTAGTCACATCATTCAGCCTGTAGTCACATCATTCAGCCTGTAGTCACATCATTCAGCCTGTAGTCACATCATTCAGCCTGTAGTCACATCATTCAGCCTGTAGTCACATCATTCAGCCTGTAGTCACATCATTCAGCCTGTAGTCACATCATTCAGCCTGTAGTCACATCATTCAGCCTGTAGTCACATCATTCAGCCTGTAGTCACATCATTCAGCCTGTAGTCACATCATTCAGCCTGTAGTCACATCATTCAGCCTGTAGTCACATCATTCAGCCTGTAGTCACATCATTCAGCCTGTAGTCACATCATTCAGCCTGTAGTCACATCATTCAGCCTGTAGTCACATCATTCAGCCTGTAGTCACATCATTCAGCCTGTAGTCACATCATTCAGCCTGTAGTCACATCATTCAGCCTGTAGTCACATCATTCAGCCTGTAGTCACATCATTCAGCCTGTAGTCACATCATTCAGCCTGTAGTCACATCATTCAGCCTGTAGTCACATCATTCAGCCTGTAGTCACATCATTCAGCCTGTAGTCACATCATTCAGCCTGTAGTCACATCATTCAGCCTGTAGTCACATCATTCAGCCTGTAGTCACATCATTCAGCCTGTAGTCACATCATTCAGCCTGTAGTCACATCATTCAGCCTGTAGTCACATCATTCAGCCTGTAGTCACATCATTCAGCCTGTAGTCACATCATTCAGTATGTAGTCACATCATTCAGCCTGTAGTCACATCATTCAGCCTGTAGTCACATCATTCAGCCTGTAGTCACATCATTCAGCCTGTAGTCACATCATTCAGCCTGTAGTCACATCATTCAGCCTGTAGTCACATCATTCAGCCTGTAGTCACATCATTCAGCCTGTAGTCACATCATTCAGCCTGTAGTCACATCATTCAGCCTGTAGTCACATCATTCAGCCTGTAGTCACATCATTCAGCCTGTAGTCACATCATTCAGCCTGTAGTCACATCATTCAGCCTGTAGTCACATCATTCAGCCTGTAGTCACATCATTCAGCCTGTAGTCACATCATTCAGCCTGTAGTCACATCATTCAGCCTGTAGTCACATCATTCAGCCTGTAGTCACATCATTCAGCCTGTAGTCACATCATTCAGCCTGTAGTCACATCATTCAGCCTGTAGTCACATCATTCAGCCTGTAGTCACATCATTCAGCCTGTAGTCACATCATTCAGCCTGTAGTCACATCATTCAGCCTGTAGTCACATCATTCAGTCACATCATTCTGTAGTCACATCATTCAGCCTGTAGTCACATCATTCAGCCTGTAGTCACATCATTCAGCCTGTAGTCACATCATTCAGCCTGTAGTCACATCATTCAGCCTGTAGTCACATCATTCAGTATGTAGTCACATCATTCAGCCTGTAGTCACATCATTCAGCCTGTAGTCACATCATTCAGCCTGTAGTCACATCATTCAGCCTGTAGTCATCATTCAGCCTGTAGTCACATCATTCAGCCTGTAGTCACATCATTCAGCCTGTAGTCACATCATTCAGCCTGTAGTCACATCATTCAGCCTGTAGTCACATCATTCAGCCTGTAGTCACATCATTCAGCCTGAGTCACATCATTCAGCCTGTAGTCACATCATTCAGCCTGTAGTCACATCATTCAGCCTGTAGTCACATCATTCAGCCTGTAGTCACATCATTCAGCCTGTAGTCACATCATTCAGCCTGTAGTCACATCATTCAGCCTGTAGTCACATCATTCAGCCTGTAGTCACATCATTCAGCCTGTAGTCACATCATTCAGCCTGTAGTCACATCATTCAGCCTGTAGTCACATCATTCAGCCTGTAGTCACATCATTCAGCCTGTAGTCACATCATTCAGCCTGTAGTCACATCATTCAGCCTGTAGTCACATCATTCAGCCTGTAGTCACATCATTCAGCCTGTAGTCACATCATTCAGCCTGTAGTCACATCATTCAGCCTGTAGTCACATCATTCAGCCTGTAGTCACATCATTCAGCCTGTAGTCACATCATTCAGCCTGTAGTCACATCATTCAGCCTGTAGTCACATCATTCAGCCTGTAGTCACATCATTCAGCCTGTAGTCACATCATTCAGCCTGTAGTCACATCATTCAGCCTGTAGTCACATCATTCAGCCTGTAGTCACATCATTCAGCCTGTAGTCACATCATTCAGCCTGTAGTCACATCATTCAGCCTGTAGTCACATCATTCAGCCTGTAGTCACATCATTCAGCCTGTAGTCACATCATTCAGCCTGTAGTCACATCATTCAGCCTGTAGTCACATCATTCAGCCTGTAGTCACATCATTCAGCCTGTAGTCACATCATTCAGCCATGTAGTCACATCATTCAGCCTGTAGTCACATCATTCAGCTGTAGTCACATCTGTAGTCACATCATTCAGCCTGTAGTCACATCATTCAGCCTGTAGTCACATCATTCAGCCTGTAGTCACATCATTCAGCCTGTAGTCACATCATTCAGCCTGTAGTCACATCATTCAGCCTGTAGTCACATCATTCAGCCTGTAGTCACATCATTCAGTATGTAGTCACATCATTCAGCCTGTAGTCACATCATTCAGCCTGTAGTCACATCATTCAGCCTGTAGTCACATCATTCAGCCTGTAGTCACATCATTCAGCCTGTAGTCACATCATTCAGCCTGTAGTCACATCATTCAGCCTGTAATCACATCATTCAGCCTGTAGTCACATCATTCAGTCTGTAGTCACGTCATTCAGTATGTAGTCACGTCATTCAGTCTGTAGTCACATCATTCAGCCTGTAGTCACATCATTCAGCCTGTAGTCACATCATTCAGCCTGTAGTCACATCATTCAGCCTGTAGTCACATCATTCAGCCTGTAGTCACATCATTCAGCCTGTAGTCACATCATTCAGCCTGTAGTCACATCATTCAGCCTGTAGTCACATCATTCAGCCTGTAGTCACATCATTCAGCCTGGAGTCACATCATTCAGCCTGTAGTCACATCATTCAGCCTGTAGTCACATCATTCAGCCTGTAGTCACATCATTCAGCCTGTAGTCACATCATTCAGCCTGTAGTCACATCATTCAGCCTGGAGTCACATCATTCAGCCTGTAGTCACATCATTCAGCCTGTAGTCACATCATTCAGCCTGTAGTCACATCATTCAGCCTGTAGTCACATCATTCAGCCTGTAGTCACATCATTCAGCCTGTAGTCACATCATTCAGCCTGTAGTCACATCATTCAGCCTGTAGTCACATCATTCAGCCTGTAGTCACATCATTCAGCCTGTAGTCACATCATTCAGCCTGTAGTCACATCATTCAGCCTGTAGTCACATCATTCAGTATGTAGTCACATCATTCAGCCTGTAGTCACATCATTCAGCCTGTAGTCACATCATTCAGCCTGTAGTCACATCATTCAGCCTGTAGTCACATCATTCAGCCTGTAGTCACATCATTCAGCCTGTAGTCACATCATTCAGCCTGTAGTCACATCATTCAGCCTGTAGTCACATCATTCAGCCTGTAGTCACATCATTCAGCCTGTAGTCACATCATTCAGCCTGTAGTCACATCATTCAGCCTGTAGTCACATCATTCAGCCTGTAGTCACATCATTCAGTCTGTAGTCACATCATTCAGCCTGTAGTCGCATCATTCAGTATGTAGTCACATCATTCAGCATGTAGTCACATCATTCAGCCTGTAGTCACATCATTCAGCCTGTAGTCGCATAATTCAGCCTGTAGTCACGTCATTCAGCCTGTAGTCACATCATTCAGCCTGTAGTCACATCATTCAGCCTGTAGTCACATCATTCAGTATGTAGTCACATCATTCAGCCTGTAGTCACATCATTCAGCCTGTAGTCACATCATTCAGCCTGTAGTCACATCATTCAGCCTGTAGTCACATCATTCAGCCTGTAGTCACATCATTCAGCCTGTAGTCACATCATTCAGTAGCCTGTAGTCACATCATTCAGTATGTAGTCACATCATTCAGCCTGTAGTCACATCATTCAGCCTGTAGTCACATCATTCAGTCAGCCTGTAGTCACATCATTCAGCCTGTAGTCACATCATTCAGTCACATCATTCAGCCTGTAGTCACATCATTCAGCCTGTAGTCACATCATTCAGCCTGTAGTCACATCATTCAGCCTGTAGTCACATCATTCAGCCTGTAGTCACATCATTCAGCCTGTAGTCACATCATTCAGCCTGTAGTCACATCATTCAGCCTGTAGTCACATCATTCAGCCTGTAGTCACATCATTCAGCCTGTAGTCACATCATTCAGCCTGTAGTCACATCATTCAGCCTGTAGTCACATCATTCAGCCTGTAGTCACATCATTCAGCCTGTAGTCACATCATTCAGCCTGTAGTCACATCATTCAGCCTGTAGTCACATCATTCAGCCTGTAGTCACATCATTCAGCCTGTAGTCACATCATTCAGCCTGTAGTCACATCATTCAGCCTGTAGTCACATCATTCAGCCTGTAGTCACATCATTCAGCCTGTAGTCACATCATTCAGTCTGTAGTCACATCATTCAGCCTGTAGTCACATCATTCAGCCTGTAGTCACATCATTCAGCCTGTAGTCACATCATTCAGCCTGTAGTCACATCATTCAGCCTGTAGTCACATCATTCAGCCTGTAGTCACATCATTCAGTATGTAGTCACATCATTCAGCCTGTAGTCACATCATTCAGCCTGTAGTCACATCATTCAGCCTGTAGTCACATCATTCAGTATGTAGTCACATCATTCAGCCTGTAGTCACATCATTCAGCCTGTAGTCACATCATTCAGCCTGTAGTCACATTATTCAGCCTGTAGTCACATCATTCAGCCTGTAGTCACATCATTCAGCCTGTAGTCACATCATTCAGCCTGTAGTCACATCATTCAGCCTGTAGTCACATCATTCAGCCTGTAGTCACATCATTCAGCCTGTAGTCACATCATTCAGCCTGTAGTCACATCATTCAGCATGTAGTCACATCATTCAGCCTGTAGTCAGATCATTCAGCCTGTAGTCACATCATTCAGCCTGTAGTCACATCATTCAGCCTGTAGTCACATCATTCAGTCTGTAGTCACATCATTCAGCCTGTAGTCACATCATTCAGTATGTAGTCACATCATTCAGTATGTAGTCACATCATTCAGCCTGTAGTCACATCATTCAGCCTGTAGTCACATCATTCAACCTGTAGTCACATCATTCAGCCTATAGTCACATCATTCAGCCTGTAGTCACATCATTCAGCCTGTAGTCACATCATTCAGCCTGTAGTCACATCATTCAGCCTGAGTCACATCATTCAGCCTGTAGTCACATCATTCAGTATGTAGTCACATCATTCAGCCTGTAGTCACATCATTCAGCCTGTAGTCATCATCATTCAGCCTGTAGTCACATCATTCAGCCTGTAGTCACATCATTCAGTATGTAGTCGCATCATTCAGTATGTAGTCACATCATTCAGCCTGTAGTCACATCATTCAGCCTGTAGTCACATCATTCAGCCTGTAGTCACATCATTCAGCCTGTAGTCACATCATTCAGCCTGTAGTCACATCATTCAGCCTGTAGTCACATCATTCAGCCTGTAGTCACATCATTCAGCCTGTAGTCACATCATTCAGCCTGTAGTCACATCATTCAGTATGTAGTCACATCATTCAGCCTGTAGTCACATCATTCAGCCTGTAGTCACATCATTCAGCCTGTAGTCACATCATTCAGCCTGTAGTCACATCATTCAGCCTGTAGTCACATCATTCAGCCTGTAGTCACATCATTCAGCCTGTAGTCACATCATTCAGCCTGTAGTCACATCATTCAGCCTGTAGTCACATCATTCAGCCTGTAGTCACATCATTCAGCCTGTAGTCACATCATTCAGCCTGTAGTCACATCATTCAGCCTGTAGTCACATCATTCAGCATCTGTAGTCACATCATTCAGCCTGTAGTCACATCATTCAGCCTGTAGTCACATCATTCAGCCTGTAGTCACATCATTCAGCCTGTAGTCACATCATTCAGCCTGTAGTCACATCATTCAGCCTGTAGTCACATCATTCAGCCTGTAGTCACATCATTCAGCCTGTAGTCACATCATTCAGCCTGTAGTCACATCATTCAGCCTGTAGTCACATCATTCAGCCTGTAGTCACATCATTCAGCCTGTAGTCACATCATTCATCCTGTAGTCACATCATTCAGCCTGTATTCACATCATTCAGTATGTAGTCACATCATTCAGCCTGTAGTCACATCATTCAGCCTGTAGTCACATCATTCAGCCTGTAGTCACATCATTCAGCCTGTAGTCACATCATTCAGCCTGTAGTCACATCATTCAGTATGTAGTCACATCATTCAGCCTGTAGTCACATCATTCAGCCTGTAGTCACATCATTCAGCCTGTAGTCACATCATTCAGCCTGTAGTCACATCATTCAGTATGTAGTCACATCATTCAGCCTGTAGTCACATCATTCAGCCTGTAGTCACATCATTCAGCCTGTAGTCACATCATTCAGTCTGTAGTCACATCATTCAGCCTGTAGTCACATCATTCAGCCTGTAGTCACATCATTCAGCCTGTAGTCACATCATTCAGCCTGTAGTCACATCATTCAGCCTGTAGTCACATCATTCAGCCTGTAGTCACATCATTCAGTCTGTAGTCACATCATTCAGCCTGTAGTCACATCATTCAGCCTGTAGTCACATCATTCAGCCTGTAGTCACATCATTCAGCCTGTAGTCACATCAGCCTGTAGTCACATCATTCAGCCTGTAGTCACATCATTCAGCCTGTAGTCACATCATTCAGCCTGTAGTCACATCATTCAGTATGTAGTCACATCATTCAGCCTGTAGTCACATCATTCAGCCTGTAGTCACATCATTCAGCCTGTAGTCACATCATTCAGCCTGTAGTCATCATCATTCAGTCACATCATTGTAGTCACATCATTCAGCCTGTAGTCACATCATTCAGCCTGTAGTCACATCATTCAGCCTGTAGTCACATCATTCAGCCTGTAGTCACATCATTCAGCCTGTAGTCACATCATTCAGCCTGTAGTCACATCATTCAGTATGTAGTCACATCATTCAGCCTGTAGTCACATCATTCAGCCTGTAGTCACATCATTCAGTATGTAGTCACATCATTCAGTCCTGTAGTCACATCATTCAGCCTGTAGTCACATCATTCAGCCTGTAGTCACATCATTCAGCCTGTAGTCACATCATTCAGTCTGTAGTCACATCATTCAGCCTGGAGTCACATCATTCAGCCTGTAGTCACATCATTCAGCCTGTAGTCACATCATTCAGCCTGTAGTCACATCATTCAGCCTGTAGTCACATCATTCAGCCTGTAGTCACATCATTCAGCCTGTAGTCACATCATTCAGCCTGTAGTCACATCATTCAGCCTGTAGTCACATCATTCAGCCTGTAGTCACATCATTCAGTATGTAGTCACATCATTCAGCCTGTAGTCACATCATTGTGTAGTCACATCATTCAGTATGTAGTCACATCATTCAGCCTGTAGTCACATCATTCAGCCTGTAGTCACATCATTCAGCCTGTAGTCACATCATTCAGCCTGTAGTCACATCATTCAGCCTGTAGTCACATCATTCAGCCTGTAGTCACATCATTCATTGTAGTCACATCATTCAGCCTGTAGTCACATCATTCAGCCTGTAGTCACATCATTCAGCCTAGTCACATCATTCAGCCTGTAGTCACATCATTCAGCCATGTAGTCACATCATTCAGCCTGTAGTCACATCATTCAGCCTGTAGTCACATCATTCAGTATGTAGTCACATCATTCAGTATGTAGTCACATCATTCAGCCTGTAGTCACATCATTCAGTATGTAGTCACATCATTCAGCCTGTAGTCACATCATTCAGCCTGTAGTCACATCATTCAGCCTGTAGTCACATCATTCAGCCTGAGTCACATCATTCAGCCTGTAGTCACATCATTCAGCCTGTAGTCACATCATTCAGCCTGGAGTCACATCATTCAGCCTGTAGTCACATCATTCAGCCTGGAGTCACATCATTCAGCCTGTAGTCACATCATTCAGCCTGTAGTCACATCATTCAGCCTGTAGTCACATCATTCAGCCTGTTATCACATCATTCAGCCTGTAGTCACATCATTCAGCCTGTAGTCACATCATTCAGCCTGTAGTCACATCATTCAGCCTGTAGTCACATCATTCAGTCTGTAGTCACATCATTCAGCCTGTAGTCACATCATTCAGCCTGTAGTCACATCATTCAGCCTGTAGTCACATCATTCAGCCTGGAGTCACATCATTCAGCCTGTAGTCACATCATTCAGCCTGTAGTCACATCATTCAGTCTGTAGTCACATCATTCAGCCTGTAGTCACATCATTCAGCCTGTAGTCACATCATTCAGCCTGTAGTCACATCATTCAGCCTGTAGTCACATCATTCAGTATGTAGTCACATCATTCAGTATGTAGTCACATCATTCAGTATGTAGTCACATCATTCAGCCTGTAGTCACATCATTCAGCCTGTAGTCACATCATTCAGCCTGTAGTCACATCATTCAGCCTGTAGTCACATCATTCAGCCTGTAGTCACATCATTCAGCCTGTAGTCACATCATTCAGTATGTAGTCACATCATTCAGCCTGTAGTCACATCATTCAGCCTGTAGTCACATCATTCAGCCTGTAGTCACATCATTCAGCCTGGAGTCACATCATTCTGTAGTCACATCATTCAGCCTGTAGTCACATCATTCAGCCTGTAGTCGCATCATTCAGTATGTAGTCACATAATTCAGCCTGTAGTCACATCATTCAGCCTGTAGTCACATCATTCAGTATGTAGTCACATCATTCAGCCTGTAGTCACATCATTCAGCCTGTAGTCACATCATTCAGTATGTAGTCACGTCATTCAGCCTGTAGTCACATCATTCAGCCTGTAGTCACATCATTCAGCCTGTAGTCACATCATTCAGTATGTAGTCACATATGTAGTCACATCATTCAGCCTGTAGTCACATCATTCAGCCTGTAGTCACATCATTCAGCCTGTAGTCACATCATTCAGCCTGTAGTCACATCATTCAGCCTGTAGTCACATCATTCAGCCTGTAGTCACATCATTCAGCCTGTAGTCACATCATTCAGCCTGTAGTCACATCATTCAGCCTGTAGTCACATCATTCAGCCTGTAGTCACATCATTCAGTATGTAGTCACATCATTCAGCCTGAGTCACATCTTTCAGTCTGTAGTCACATCATTCAGCCTGTAGTCACATCATTCAGCCTGTAGTCACATCATTCAGCCTGTAGTCACATCATTCAGCCTGTAGTCACATCATTCAGCCTGTAGTCACATCATTCAGTCTGTAGTCACATCATTCAGCCTGTAGTCACATCATTCAGCCTGTAGTCACATCATTCAGCCTGGAGTCACATCATTCAGCCTGTAGTCACATCATTCAGTCTGTAGTCACATCATTCAGCCTGTAGTCACATCATTCAGCCTGTAGTCACATCATTCAGCCTGTAGTCACATCATTCAGTATGTAGTCACATCATTCAGCCTGTAGTCACATCATTCAGCCTGTAGTCACATCATTCAGCCTGTAGTCACATCATTCAGTATGTAGTCACATCATTCAGCCTGTAGTCACATCATTCAGCCTGTAGTCACATCATTCAGCCTGTAGTCACATCATTCAGTATGTAGTCACATCATTCAGTATGTAGTCACATCATTCAGTATGTAGTCACATCATTCAGCCTGTAGTCACATCATTCAGCCTGTAGTCACATCATTCAGCCTGTAGTCACATCATTCAGCCTGGAGCCACATCATTCAGCCTGGAGTCACATCATTCAGCCTGTAGTCACATCATTCAGCCTGTAGTCACATCATTCAGCCTGTAGTCACATCATTCAGCCTGTAGTCGCATCATTCAGTATGTAGTCACATCATTCATCCTGTAGTCACATCATTCAGTCTGTAGTCACATCATTCAGCCTGTAGTCACATCATTCAGCCACATCATTCAGTCACATCATTCAGCCTGTAGTCACATCATTCAGCCTGTAGTCATTCAGCCTGTAGTCACATCATTCAGCCTGTAGTCACATCATTCAGCCTGTAGTCACATCATTCAGCCAGCCTGTAGTCACATCATTCAGCCATCATTCAGTCATCATTCAGTATGTAGTCACATAATTCAGCCTGTAGTCACATCATTCAGCCTGTAGTCACATCATTCAGTATGTAGTCACGTCATTCAGCCTGTAGTCACATCATTCAGTATGTAGTCACATCATTCAGTATGTAGTCACATCATTCAGCCTGTAGTCACATCATTCAGCCTGTAGTCACATCATTCAGCCTGTAGTCACATCATTCAGCCTGTAGTCACATCATTCAGCCTGTAGTCATCATTCAGCCTGTAGTCACATCATTCAGTATGTAGTCACATCATTCAGCCTGTAGTCACATCATTCAGCCTGTAGTCACATCATTCAGCCTGTAGTCACATCATTCAGCCTGTAGTCACATCATTCAGCCTGTAGTCACATCATTCAGTCTGTAGTCACATCATTCAGCCTGTAGTCACATCATTCAGCCTGTAGTCACATCATTCAGCCTGTAGTCACATCATTCAGCCTGTAGTCACATCATTCAGCCTGTAGTCACATCATTCAGTCTGTAGTCACATCATTCAGCCTGTAGTCACATCATTCAGCCTGTAGTCACATCATTCAGCCTGTAGTCACATCATTCAGCCTGTAGTCGCATCATTCAGTATGTAGTCACATAATTCAGCCTGTAGTCACATCATTCAGCCTGTAGTCACATCATTCAGTATGTAGTCACGTCATTCAGCCTGTAGTCACATCATTCAGTATGTAGTCACATCATTCAGCCTGTAGTCACATCATTCAGCCTGTAGTCACATCATTCAGCCTGTAGTCACATCATTCAGCCTGTAGTCACATCATTCAGCCTGTAGTCACATCATTCAGCCAGTCACATCATTCAGCCTGTAGTCACATCATTCAGCCTGTAGTCACATCATTCAGCCTGTAGTCACATCATTCAGCCTGTAGTCACATCATTCAGCCTGTAGTCACATCATTCAGCCTGTAGTCACATCATTCAGCCTGTAGTCACATCATTCAGCCTGGAGTCACATCATTCAGCCTGTAGTCACATCATTCAGCCTGTAGTCACATCATTCAGCCTGTAGTCACATCATTCAGCCTGTAGTCACATCATTCAGCCTGTAGTCACATCATTCAGCCTGTAGTCACATCATTCAGTATGTAGAGTCACATCATTCAGCCTGTAGTCACATCATTCAGCCTCAGCCTGTAGTCACATCATTCAGCCTGTAGTCACATCATTCAGCCTGTAGTCACATCATTCAGCCTGTAGTCACATCATTCAGCCTGTAGTCATCATCATTCAGTCTGTAGTCACATCATTCAGTCATGTAGTCATCATTCAGCCTGTAGTCACATCATTCAGCCTGTAGTCACATCATTCAGCCTGTAGTCACATCATTCAGCCTGAGTCACATCATTCAGCCTGTAGTCACATCATTCAGCCTGTAGTCACATCATTCAGCCTGTAGTCACATCATTCAGCCTGTAGTCACATCATTCAGCCTGTAGTCATCATTCAGTAGCCTGTAGTCACATCATTCAGTATGTAGTCACATCATTCAGTATGTAGTCACATCATTCAGTATGTAGTCACATCATTCAGCCTGTAGTCACATCATTCAGTATGTAGTCACATCATTCAGCCTGTAGTCACATCATTCAGCCTGTAGTCACATCATTCAGTATGTAGTCACATCATTCAGTATGTAGTCACATCATTCAGTATGTAGTCACATCATTCAGCCTGTAGTCACATCATTCAGTATGTAGTCACATCATTCAGTATGTAGTCACATCATTCAGCCTGTAGTCACATCATTCAGCCTGGAGTCACATCATTCAGCCTGGAGTCACATCATTCAGCCTGGAGTCACATCATTCAGCCTGGAGTCACATCATTCAGCCTGTAGTCACATCATTCAGCCTGTAGTCACATCATTCAGCCTGTAGTCACATCATTCAGCCTGTAGTCACATCATTCAGTATGTAGTCACATCATTCATCCTCGAGTCACATCTTTCAGTCTGTAGTCACATCATTCAGCCTGTAGTCACATCATTCAGCCTGTAGTCACATCATTCAGCCTGTAGTCACATCATTCAGCCTGTAGTCACATCATTCAGCCTGTAGTCACATCATTCAGCCTGTAGTCACATCATTCAGCCTGTAGTCACATCATTCAGCCTGTAGTCACATCATTCAGTCCTGTAGTCACATCATTCAGCCTGGAGTCACATCATTCAGCCTGTAGTCACATCATTCAGCATGTAGTCACATCATTCAGCCTGTAGTCACATCATTCAGCCTGTAGTCACATCATTCAGTATGTAGTCACATCATTCAGTATGTAGTCACATCATTCAGTATGTAGTCACATCATTCAGTATGTAGTCACATCATTCAGCCTGTAGTCACATCATTCAGCCTGTAGTCACATCATTCAGTATGTAGTCACATCATTCAGTATGTAGACACATCATTCAGCCTGGAGTCACATCATTCAGCCTGGAGTCACATCATTCAGCCTGGAGTCACATCATTCAGCCTGTAGTCACATCATTCAGCATGTAGTCACATCATTCAGCCTGTAGTCACATCATTCAGTATGTAGTCACATCATTCAGTATGTAGTCACATCATTCAGTATGTAGTCACATCATTCAGTATGTAGTCACATCATTCAGTATGTAGTCAAAGCATTCAGCCTGTAGTCACATCATTCAGCCTGTAGTCACATCATTCAGCCTGGAGTCACATTTCAGCCTGGAGTCACATCATTCAGCCTGGAGCCACATCATTCAGCCTGGAGTCACATCATTCAGCCTGGAGTCACATCATTCAGCCTGGAGTCACATCATTCAGCCTGGAGCCACATCATTCAACCTGGAGTCACATCATTCAGCCTGTAGTCACATCATTCAGCCTGAAGTCACATCATTCTGCCTGTTGAAACATCATGGAGCCTGTAGTAACATCATTCAGCCTGTAGACACATCATTCAGCCTGTAGTCACATCATTCAGCCTGTAGTCACATCATTCAGTCTGTAGTCACATCATTCAACCTGTAGTCACATCATTCAGCCTGTAGTCACATCTTTCAGTCTGTAGTCACGTCATTCAGCCTGGAGTCACGTCATTCAGCCTGTAGTCACATCATTCAGCCTGGAGTCACATTTCAGCCTGGAGTCACATCATTCAGCCTGGAGCCACATCATTCAGCCTGGAGTCACATCATTCAGCCTGGAGTCACATCATTCAGCCTGGAGTCACATCATTCAGCCTGGAGCCACATCATTCAACCTGGAGTCACATCATTCAGCCTGTAGTCACATCATTCAGCCTGAAGTCACATCATTCTGCCTGTTGAAACATCATGGAGCCTGTAGTAACATCATTCAGCCTGTAGACACATCATTCAGCCTGTAGTCACATCATTCAGCCTGTAGTCACATCATTCAGTCTGTAGTCACATCATTCAACCTGTAGTCACATCATTCAGCCTGTAGTCACATCTTTCAGTCTGTAGTCACGTCATTCAGCCTGGAGTCACGTCATTCAGCCTGTAGTCACGTCATTCAGCCTGTAGTCACATCATTCAGTCTGTAGTCACATCATTCAGCCTGTAGTCACATCATTCAGCCTGTAGTCACATCATTCAGCCTGTAGTCACATCATTCAGTATGTAGTCACATCATTCAGCCTGTAGTCACATCATTCAGTATGTAGTCACATCATTCAGTATGTAGTCACATCATTCAGCCTGTAGTCACATCATTCAGTATGTAGTCACATCATTCAGCCTGTAGTCACATCATTCAGCATGTAGTCACATCATTCAGCCTGTAGTCACATCATTCAGTATGTAGTCACATCATTCAGCCTGTAGTCACATCATTCAGTATGTAGTCACATCATTCAGCCTGTAGTCACATCATTCAGCCTGTAGTCACATCATTCAGCCTGTAGTCACATCATTCAGCCTGTAGTCACATCATTCAGCCTGTAGTCACATCATTCAGCCTGTAGTCACATCATTCAGTATGTAGTCACATCATTCAGTATGTAGTCACATCATTCAGTATGTAGTCACATCATTCAGTATGTAGTCACATCATTCAGTATGTAGTCACATCATTCAGCCTGTAGTCACATCATTCAGCCTGTAGTCACATCATTCAGCCTGTAGTCACATCATTCAGTATGTAGTCACATCATTCAGTATGTAGACACATCATCCAGCCTGGAGTCACATCATTCAGCCTGGAGTCACATCATTCAGCCTGTAGTCACATCATTCAGCATGTAGTCACATCATTCAGCCTGTAGTCACATCATTCAGCATGTAGTCACATCATTCAGTATGTAGTCACATCATTCAGTATGTAGTCACATCATTCAGTATGTACTTACATCATTCAGTATGTAGTCACATCATTCAGTATGTAGTCACATCATTCAGTATGTAGTCACATCATTCAGCCTGTAGTCACATCATTCAGCCTGTAGTCACATCATTCAGCCTGTAGTCACATCATTCAGCCTGTAGTCACATCATTCAGTATGTAGTCACATCATTCAGCCTGGAGTCACATCATTCAGCCTGTAGTCACATCATTCAGCCTGTAGTCACATCATTCAGCCTGTAGTCACATCATTCAGCCTGTAGTCACATCATTCAGTATGTAGTCACATCATTCAGTATGTAGTCACATCATTCAGCCTGTAGTCACATCATTCAGTATGTAGTCACATCATTCAGCCTGTAGTCACATCATTCAGCCTGTAGTCACATCATTCAGCCTGTAGTCACATCATTCAGTATGTAGTCACATCATTCAGTATGTAGTCACATCATTCAGTATGTAGTCACATCATTCAGCCTGTAGTCACATCATTCAGCCTGTAGTCACATCATTCAGCCTGTAGTCACATCATTCAGCCTGGAGTCACATCATTCAGCCTGTAGTCACATCATTCAGCCTGTAGTCACATCATTCAGCCTGTAGTCACATCATTCAGTATGTAGTCACATCATTCAGTATGTAGTCACATCATTCAGTATGTAGTCACATCATTCAGTATGTAGTCACATCATTCAGCCTGTAGTCACATCATTCAGCCTGTAGTCACATCATTCAGTATGTAGTCACATCATTCAGTATGTAGACACATCATTCAGCCTGGAGTCACATCATTCAGCCTGTAGTCACATCATTCAGTATGTAGTCACATCATTCAGTATGTAGTCACATCATTCAGTATGTAGTCACATCATTCAGTATGTAGTCACATCATTCAGCCTGTAGTCACGTCATTCAGCCTGGAGTCACATCATTCAGCCTGGAGTCACATCATTCAGCCTGGAGCCACATCATTCAGCCTGGAGTCACATCATTCAGCCTGGAGTCACATCATTCAGTATGTAGTCACATCATTCAGCCTGGAGTCACATCATTCAGCCTGTAGTCGCATCATTCAGTATGTAGTCACATCATTCATCCTCGAGTCACATCTTTCAGTCTGTAGTCACATCATTCAGCCTGTAGTCACATCATTCAGCCTGTAGTCACATCATTCAGCCTGTAGTCACATCATTCAGCCTGTAGTCACATCATTCAGCCTGTAGTCACATCATTCAGCCTGTAGTCACATCATTCAGCCTGTAGTCACATCATTCAGCCTGTAGTCACATCATTCAGCCTGGAGTCACATCATTCAGCCTGTAGTCACATCATTCAGTCTGTAGTCACATCATTCAGCCTGTAGTCACATCATTCAGCCTGTAGTCACATCATTCAGCCTGTAGTCACATCATTCAGTATGTAGTCACATCATTCAGTATGTAGTCACATCATTCAGCCTGTAGTCACATCATTCAGCCTGTAGTCACATCATTCAGCCTGTAGTCACATCATTCAGTATGTAGTCACATCATTCAGCCTGTAGTCACATCATTCAGCCTGTAGTAGTCATTCAGCCTGTAGTCACATCATTCAGTATGTAGTCACATCATTCAGTATGTAGTCACATCATTCAGTATGTAGTCACATCATTCAGTATGTAGTCACATCATTCAGCCTGTAGTCACATCATTCAGCCTGGAGTCACATCATTCAGCCTGAGTCACATCATTCAGCCTGTAGTCACATCATTCAGCCTGTAGTCACATCATTCAGTATGTAGTCACATCATTCAGCCTGGAGTCACATCATTCAGCCTGTAGTCGCATCATTCAGTATGTAGTCACATCATTCATCCTCGAGTCACATCTTTCAGTCTGTAGTCACATCATTCAGCCTGTAGTCACATCATTCAGCCTGTAGTCACATCATTCAGCCTGTAGTCACATCATTCAGTCTGTAGTCACGTCATTCAGTATGTAGTCACGTCATTCAGTCTGTAGTCACATCATTCAGCCTGTAGTCACATCATTCAGCCTGTAGTCACATCATTCAGCCTGTAGTCACATCATTCAGCCTGTAGTCGCATCATTCAGTATGTAGTCACATAATTCAGCCTGTAGTCACATCATTCAGCCTGTAGTCACATCATTCAGTATGTAGTCACGTCATTCAGCCTGTAGTCACATCATTCAGTATGTAGTCACATCATTCAGTATGTAGTCACATCATTCAGTCCTTAGTCACATCATTCAGCCTGGAGTCACATCATTCAGCCTGTAGTCACATCATTCAGCATGTAGTCACATCATTCAGCCTGTAGTCACATCATTCAGTATGTAGTCACATCATTCAGTATGTAGTCACATCATTCAGTATGTAGTCACATCATTCAGTATGTAGTCACATCATTCAGCCTGTAGTCACATCATTCAGCCTGGAGTCACATCATTCAGCCTGGAGTCACATCATTCAGCCTGAGTCACATCATTCAGCCTGAGTCACATCATTCAGCCTGGAGTCACATCATTCAGTATGTAGTCACATCATTCAGCCTGGAGTCACATCATTCAGCCTGTAGTCACAGTCAGCCTGTAGCATCATTCAGTATGTAGTCACATCATTCATCCTCGAGTCACATCTTTCAGTCTGTAGTCACATCATTCAGCCTGTAGTCACATCATTCAGCCTGTAGTCACATCATTCAGCCTGTAGTCACATCATTCAGCCTGTAGTCACATCATTCAGCCTGTAGTCACATCATTCAGCCTGTAGTCACATCATTCAGCCTGTAGTCACATCATTCAGCCTGTAGTCACATCATTCAGCCTGTAGTCACATCATTCAGTATGTAGTCACATCATTCAGTATGTAGACACATCATTCAGCCTGGAGTCACATCATTCAGCCTGGAGTCACATCATTCAGCCTGGAGTCACATCATTCAGCCTGGAGTCACATCATTCAGCCTGGAGTCACATCATTCAGCCTGTAGTCACATCATTCAGCCTGTAGTCACATCATTCTGCCTGTTGAAACATCATGGAGCCTGTAGTAACATCATTCAGCCTGTAGACACATCATTCAGCCTGTAGTCACATCATTCAGCCTGTAGTCACATCATTCAGTCTGTAGTCACATCATTCAGTCACATCATTCAGCCTGTAGTCACATCATTCAGCCTGTAGTCACATCATTCAGTCTGTAGTCACATCATTCAGTCTGTAGTCACATCATTCAGCCTGTAGTCACATCATTCAGCCTGTAGTCACATCATTCAGCCTGTAGTCACATCATTCAGCCTGGAGTCACATCATTCAGCCTGGAGTCACATCATTCAGTCTGTAGTCACATCATTCAGCCTGGAGTCACATCATTCAGCCTGTAGTCACATCATTCAGCCTGTAGTCACATCATTCAGTATGTAGTCACATCATTCAGTATGTAGTCACATCATTCAGTCTGTAGTCACATCATTCAGCCTGGAGTCACATCATTCAGCCTGTAGTCACATCATTCAGCATGTAGTCACATCATTCAGCCTGTAGTCACATCATTCAGTATGTAGTCACATCATTCAGTATGTAGTCACATCATTCAGTATGTAGTCACATCATTCAGTATGTAGTCACATCATTCAGTATGTAGTCACATCATTCAGCCTGTAGTCACATCATTCAGTATGTAGTCACATCATTCAGCATGTAGTCACATCATTCAGCCTGTAGTCACATCATTCAGTATGTAGTCACATCATTCAGTATGTAGTCACATCATTCAGCCTGTAGTCACATCATTCAGCCTGTAGTCACATCATTCAGTATGTAGTCACATCATTCAGTATGTAGACACATCATTCAGCCTGGAGTCACATCATTCAGCCTGTAGTCACATCATTCAGTATGTAGTCACATCATTCAGTATGTAGTCACATCATTCAGTATGTAGTCACATCATTCAGTATGTAGTCACATCATTCAGCCTGTAGTCACATCATTCAGCCTGTAGTCACATCATTCAGTCACATCATTGCCTGAGTCACATCATTCAGCCAGTCACATCATTCAGCCTGGAGTCACATCATTCAGCCTGTAGTCACATCATTCAGTATGTAGTCACATCATTCAGCCTGTAGTCACATCATTCAGTCTGTAGTCACATCATTCAGCCTGTAGTCACATCATTCAGCCTGTAGTCACATCATTCAGCCTGTAGTCACATCATTCAGCCTGTAGTCACATCATTCAGCCTGTAGTCACATCATTCAGTCTGTAGTCACATCATTCAGCCTGTAGTCACATCATTCAGCCTGTAGTCACATCATTCAGCCTGTAGTCACATCATTCAGCCTGTAGTCACATCATTCAGTATGTAGTCACATCATTCAGTATGTAGACACATCATTCAGCCTGGAGTCACATCATTCAGCCTGGAGTCACATCATTCAGCCTGGAGCCACATCATTCAGCCTGGAGTCACATCATTCAGCCTGGAGTCACATCATTCAGCCTGGAGTCACATCATTCAGCCTGGAGTCACATCATTCAACCTGGAGTCACATCATTCAGCCTGTAGTCACATCATTCAGCCTGAAGTCACATCATTCTGCCTGTTGAAACATCATGGAGCCTGTAGTAACATCATTCAGCCTGTAGACACATCATTCAGCCTGTAGTCACATCATTCAGCCTGTAGTCACATCATTCAGTCTGTAGTCACATCATTCAGCCTGGAGTCACATCATTCAGCCTGTAGTCACATCATTCAGCCTGTAGTCACATCATTCAGTCTGTAGTCACATCATTCAGTCTGTAGTCACATCATTCAGCCTGTAGTCACATCATTCAGCCTGTAGTCACATCATTCAGCCTGTAGTCACATCATTCAGCCTGTAGTCACATCATTCAGCCTGTAGTCACATCATTCAGTCTGTAGTCACATCATTCAGCCTGTAGTCACATCATTCAGCCTGTAGTCACATCATTCAGCCTGTAGTCACATCATTCAGTATGTAGTCACATCATTCAGTATGTAGTCACATCATTCAGTATGTAGTCACATCATTCAGTCTGTAGTCACATCATTCAGCCTGGAGTCACATCATTCAGCCTGTAGTCACATCATTCAGCATGTAGTCACATCATTCAGCCTGTAGTCACATCATTCAGTATGTAGTCACATCATTCAGTATGTAGTCACATCATTCAGTATGTAGTCACATCATTCAGTATGTAGTCACATCATTCAGTATGTAGTCACATCATTCAGCCTGTAGTCACATCATTCAGCCTGTAGTCACATCATTCAGTATGTAGTCACATCATTCAGTCACATCATTCAGCCTGGAGACACATCATTCAGCCTGTAGTCACATCATTCAGCCTGTAGTCACATCATTCAGCCTGTAGTCACATCATTCAGCCTGTAGTCACATCATTCAGCCTGTAGTCACATCATTCAGTATGTAGTCACATCATTCAGTATGTAGTCACATCATTCAGTATGTAGTCACATCATTCAGTATGTAGTCACATCATTCAGCCTGTAGTCACATCATTCAGCCTGGAGTCACATCATTCAGCCTGGAGTCACATCATTCAGCCTGGAGCCACATCATTCAGCCTGGAGTCACATCATTCAGCCTGGAGTCACATCATTCAGTATGTAGTCACATCATTCAGCCTGGAGTCACATCATTCAGCCTGTAGTCGCATCATTCAGTATGTAGTCACATCATTCATCCTGTAGTCACATCATTCAGTCTGTAGTCACATCATTCAGCCTGTAGTCACATCATTCAGCCTGTAGTCACATCATTCAGCCTGTAGTCACATCATTCAGCCTGTAGTCACATCATTCAGCCTGTAGTCACATCATTCAGCCTGTAGTCACATCATTCAGCCTGTAGTCACATCATTCAGCCTGTAGTCACATCATTCAGCCTGTAGTCACATCATTCAGCCTGTAGTCACATCATTCAGCCTGTAGTCACATCATTCAGCCTGTAGTCACATCATTCAGCCTGTAGTCACATCATTCAGCCTGGAGTCACATCATTCAGCCTGTAGTCACATCATTCAGTCTGTAGTCACATCATTCAGCCTGGAGTCACATCATTCAGCCTGTAGTCACATCATTCAGCCTGTAGTCACATCATTCAGTATGTAGTCACATCATTCAGTATGTAGTCACATCATTCAGTATGTAGTCACATCATTCAGTCTGTAGTCACATCATTCAGCCTGTAGTCACATCATTCAGCCTGTAGTCACATCATTCAGCCTGTAGTCACATCATTCAGCCTGTAGTCACATCATTCAGTATGTAGTCACATCATTCAGTATGTAGTCACATCATTCAGTATGTAGTCACATCATTCAGTATGTAGTCACATCATTCAGTATGTAGTCACATCATTCAGCCTGTAGTCACATCATTCAGCCTGTAGTCACATCATTCAGTATGTAGTCACATCATTCAGTATGTAGACACATCATTCAGCCTGGAGTCACATCATTCAGCCTGTAGTCACATCATTCAGTGTGTAGTCACATCATTCAGCCTGGAGTCACATCATTCAGCCTGTAGTCACATCATTCAGTATGTAGTCACATCATTCAGTATGTAGTCACATCATTCAGTATGTAGTCACATCATTCAGTATGTAGTCACATCATTCAGCCTGTAGTCACATCATTCAGCCTGGAGTCACATCATTCAGCCTGGAGTCACATCATTCAGCCTGGAGTCACATCATTCAGCCTGGAGTCACATCATTCAGCCTGGAGTCACATCATTCAGTATGTAGTCACATCATTCAGCCTGGAGTCACATCATTCAGCCTGTAGTCGCATCATTCAGTATGTAGTCACATCATTCATCCTCGAGTCACATCATTCAGTCTGTAGTCACATCATTCAGCCTGTAGTCACATCATTCAGCCTGTAGTCACATCATTCAGCCTGTAGTCACATCATTCAGCCTGTAGTCACATCATTCAGCCTGTAGTCACATCATTCAGTCTGTAGTCACATCATTCAGCCTGTAGTCACATCATTCAGCCTGTAGTCACATCATTCAGCCTGTAGTCACATCATTCAGCCTGTAGTCACATCATTCAGTCTGTAGTCACATCATTCAGCCTGTAGTCACATCATTCAGCCTGTAGTCACATCATTCAGTCAGTAGTCACATCATTCAGCCTGTAGTCACATCATTCAGCCTGTAGTCACATCATTCAGCCTGTAGTCACATCATTCAGCCTGTAGTCACATCATTCAGTATGTAGTCACATCATTCAGTATGTAGTCACATCATTCAGTATGTAGTCACATCATTCAGCCTGTAGTCACATCATTCAGTCTGTAGTCACATCATTCAGCCTGGAGTCACATCATTCAGCCTGTAGTCACATCATTCAGCCTGTAGTCACATCATTCAGCCTGTAGTCACATCATTCAGCCTGTAGTCACATCATTCAGCCTGTAGTCACATCATTCAGCCTGGAGTCACATCATTCAGTATGTAGTCACATCATTCAGTATGTAGTCACATCATTCAGTCTGTAGTCACATCATTCAGCCTGTAGTCACATCATTCAGCCTGTAGTCACATCATTCAGCCTGTAGTCACATCATTCAGTATGTAGTCACATCATTCAGTATGTAGACACATCATTCAGCCTGGAGTCACATCATTCAGCCTGGAGTCACATCATTCAGCCTGGAGTCACATCATTCAGCCTGGAGTCACATCATTCAGCCTGGAGTCACATCATTCAGCCTGGAGTCACATCATTCAGCCTGGAGTCACATCATTCAACCTGGAGTCACATCATTCAGCCTGTAGTCACATCATTCAGCCTGAAGTCACATCATTCTGCCTGTTGAAACATCATGGAGCCTGTAGTCACATCATTCAGCCTGTAGACACATCATTCAGCCTGTAGTCACATCATTCAGCCTGTAGTCACATCATTCAGCCTGTAGTCACATCATTCAGTCTGTAGTCACATCATTCAGCCTGTAGTCACATCATTCAGCCTGTAGTCACATCATTCAGTCTGTAGTCACATCATTCAGTCTGTAGTCACATCATTCAGCCTGTAGTCACATCATTCAGCCTGTAGTCACATCATTCAGCCTGTAGTCACATCATTCAGCCTGTAGTCACATCATTCAGCCTGTAGTCACATCATTCAGCCTGTAGTCACATCATTCAGCCTGTAGTCACATCATTCAGCCTGTAGTCACATCATTCAGCCTGTAGTCACATCATTCAGTATGTAGTCACATCATTCAGTATGTAGTCACATCATTCAGTATGTAGTCACATCATTCAGTCTGTAGTCACATCATTCAGCCTGGAGTCACATCATTCAGCCTGTAGTCACATCATTCAGCATGTAGTCACATCATTCAGCCTGTAGTCACATCATTCAGTATGTAGTCACATCATTCAGTATGTAGTCACATCATTCAGTATGTAGTCACATCATTCAGTATGTAGTCACATCATTCAGCCTGTAGTCACATCATTCAGCCTGTAGTCACATCATTCAGTATGTAGTCACATCATTCAGCCTGTAGTCACATCATTCAGCCTGGAGTCACATCATTCAGCCTGTAGTCACATCATTCAGTGTGTAGTCACATCATTCAGCCTGGAGTCACATCATTCAGCCTGTAGTCACATCATTCAGTATGTAGTCACATCATTCAGTATGTAGTCACATCATTCAGTATGTAGTCACATCATTCATGTAGTCACATCATTCAGCCTGTAGTCACATCATTCAGCCTGGAGTCACATCATTCAGCCTGGAGTCACATCATTCAGCCTGGAGTCACATCATTCAGCCTGTAGTCACATCATTCAGCCTGTAGTCACATCATTCAGCCTGTAGAAACATCATCAGCCTGTAGTAACATCATTCAGCCTGTAGTCACATCATTCAGCCTGTAGTCACATCATTCAGCCTGTAGTCACATCATTCAGTCTGTAGTCACATCATTCAGCCTGAGTCACATCATTCAGCCTGTAGTCACATCATTCAGCCTGTAGTCACATCATTCAGTCTGTAGTCACATCATTCAGTCTGTAGTCACATCATTCAGCCTGTAGTCACATCATTCAGCCTGTAGTCACATCATTCAGCCTGTAGTCACATCATTCAGCCTGTAGTCACATCATTCAGCCTGAGTCACATCATTCAGCCTGTAGTCACATCATTCAGCCTGTAGTCACATCATTCAGTATGTAGTCACATCATTCAGTATGTAGTCACATCATTCAGTATGTAGTCACATCATTCAGTCTGTAGTCACATCATTCAGCCTGGAGTCACATCATTCAGCCTGTAGTCACATCATTCAGCATGTAGTCACATCATTCAGCCTGTAGTCACATCATTCAGTATGTAGTCACATCATTCAGTATGTAGTCACATCATTCAGTATGTAGTCACATCATTCAGTATGTAGTCACATCATTCAGTATGTAGTCACATCATTCAGCCTGTAGTCACATCATTCAGCCTGTAGTCACATCATTCAGTATGTAGTCACATCATTCAGTATGTAGACACATCATTCAGCCTGGAGTCACATCATTCAGCCTGTAGTCACATCATTCAGTGTGTAGTCACATCATTCAGCCTGGAGTCACATCATTCAGCCTGTAGTCACATCATTCAGTATGTAGTCACATCATTCAGCCTGTAGTCACATCATTCAGTCAGTAGTCACATCATTCAGTATGTAGTCACATCATTCAGCCTGTAGTCACGTCATTCAGCCTGGAGTCACATCATTCAGCCTGGAGTCACATCATTCAGCCTGGACCCACATCATTCAGCCTGGAGTCACATCATTCAGCCTGGAGTCACATCATTCAGTATGTAGTCACATCATTCAGCCTGGAGTCACATCATTCAGCCTGTAGTCGCATCATTCAGTATGTAGTCACATCATTCATCCTCGAGTCACATCATTCAGTCTGTAGTCACATCATTCAGCCTGTAGTCACATCATTCAGCCTGTAGTCACATCATTCAGCCTGGAGTCACATCATTCAGCCTGTAGTCACATCATTCAGCCTGTAGTCACATCATTCAGTCTGTAGTCACATCATTCAGCCTGTAGTCACATCATTCAGCCTGTAGTCACATCATTCAGCCTGGAGTCACATCATTCAGCCTGTAGTCACATCATTCAGTCTGTAGTCACATCATTCAGCCTGGAGTCACATCATTCAGCCTGTAGTCACATCATTCAGTCTGTAGTCACATCATTCAGTCTGTAGTCACATCATTCAGCCTGTAGTCACATCATTCAGCCTGTAGTCACATCATTCAGCTTGTAGTCACATCATTCAGTATGTAGTCACATCATTCAGTATGTAGTCACATCATTCAGTATGTAGTCACATCATTCAGTATGTAGTCACATCATTCAGCCTGTAGTCACATCATTCAGTCTGTAGTCACATCATTCAGCCTGGAGTCACGTCATTCAGCCTGGAGTCACGTCATTCAGCCTGTAGTCACGTCATTCAGCCTGTAGTCACATCATTCAGTATGTAGTCACATCATTCAGCCTGTAGTCACATCATTCAGCCTGGAGTCACATCATTCAGTATGTAGTCACATCATTCAGTATGTAGTCACATCATTCAGCCTGTAGTCACATCATTCAGTATGTAGTCACATCATTCAGCCTGTAGTCACATCATTCAGTATGTAGTCACATCATTCAGCCTGTAGTCACATCATTCAGCCTGTAGTTACATCATTCAGCCTGTAGTCACATCATTCAGCCTGTAGTCACATCATTCAGCCTGTAGTCATTCAGCCTGTAGTCACATCATTCAGCCTGTAGTCACATCATTCAGTATGTAGTCACATCATTCAGTATGTAGTCACATCATTCAGTATGTAGTCACATCATTCAGTATGTAGTCACATCATTCAGTATGTAGTCACATCATTCAGTATGTAGTCACATCATTCAGCCTGTAGTCACATCATTCAGCCTGTAGTCACATCATTCAGCCTGTAGTCACATCATTCAGCATGTAGTCACATCATTCAGCCTGTAGTCACATCATTCAGCCTGTAGTCACATCATTCAGCCTGTAGTCACATCATTCAGTATGTAGTCACATCATTCAGTATGTAGTCACATCATTCAGTATGTAGTCACATCATTCAGCCTGTAGTCACATCATTCAGCCTGTAGTCACATCATTCAGTATGTAGTCACATCATTCAGTATGTAGTCACATCATTCAGCCTGTAGTCACATCATTCAGCCTGTAGTCACATCATTCAGCCTGTAGTCACATCATTCAGCCTGTAGTCACATCATTCAGTCTGTAGTCACATCATTCAGCCTGTAGTCACATCATTCAGCCTGTAGTCACATCATTCAGCCTGTAGTCACATCATTCAGTCTGTAGTCACATCATTCAGTCTGTAGTCACATCATTCAGCCTGTAGTCACATCATTCAGCCTGTAGTCACATCATTCAGCCTGTAGTCACATCATTCAGCCTGTAGTCACATCATTCAGCCTGTAGTCACATCATTCAGTCTGTAGTCACATCATTCAGCCTGTAGTCACATCATTCAGCCTGTAGTCACATCATTCAGCCTGTAGTCACATCATTCAGTATGTAGTCACATCATTCAGTCTGTAGTCACATCATTCAGTATGTAGTCACATCATTCAGTCTGTAGTCACATCATTCAGCCTGGAGTCACATCATTCAGCCTGTAGTCACATCATTCAGCATGTAGTCACATCATTCAGCCTGTAGTCACATCATTCAGTATGTAGTCACATCATTCAGTATGTAGTCACATCATTCAGTATGTAGTCACATCATTCAGTATGTAGTCACATCATTCAGCCTGTAGTCACATCATTCAGCCTGTAGTCACATCATTCAGTATGTAGTCACATCATTCAGTATGTAGTCACATCATTCAGCCTGTAGTCACATCATTCAGCCTGTAGTCACATCATTCAGCCTGTAGTCACATCATTCAGCCTGTAGTCACATCATTCAGCCTGTAGTCACATCATTCAGTATGTAGTCACATCATTCAGTATGTAGTCACATCATTCAGTATGTAGTCACATCATTCAGTATGTAGTCACATCATTCAGCCTGTAGTCACGTCATTCAGCCTGGAGTCACATCATTCAGCCTGGAGCCACATCATTCAACCTGGAGTCACATCATTCAGCCTGTAGTCACATCATTCAGCCTGAAGTCACATCATTCTGCCTGTTGTAACATCATTCAGCCTGTAGTAACATCATTCAGCCTGTAGACACATCATTCAGCCTGTAGTCACATCATTCAGCCTGTAGTCACATCATTCAGTCTGTAGTCACATCATTCAGCCTGGAGTCACATCATTCAGCCTGTAGTCACATCATTCAGCCTGTAGTCACATCATTCAGTCTGTAGTCACATCATTCAGTCTGTAGTCACATCATTCAGCCTGTAGTCACATCATTCAGCCTGTAGTCACATCATTCAGCCTGTAGTCACATCATTCAGTCTGTAGTCACATCATTCAGCCTGTAGTCACATCATTCAGCCTGTAGTCACATCATTCAGCCTGTAGTCACATCATTCAGCCTGTAGTCACATCATTCAGTATGTAGTCACATCATTCAGTATGTAGTCACATCATTCAGTCTGTAGTCACATCATTCAGCCTGGAGTCACATCATTCAGCCTGTAGTCACATCATTCAGCATGTAGTCACATCATTCAGCCTGTAGTCACATCATTCAGTATGTAGTCACATCATTCAGCCTGTAGTCACATCATTCAGTATGTAGTCACATCATTCAGTATGTAGTCACATCATTCAGTATGTAGTCACATCATTCAGCCTGTAGTCACATCATTCAGCCTGTAGTCACATCATTCAGTATGTAGTCACATCATTCAGTATGTAGTCACATCATTCAGCCTGTAGTCACATCATTCAGTCTGTAGTCACATCATTCAGTCTGTAGTCACATCATTCAGCCTGTAGTCACATCATTCAGCCTGTAGTCACATCATTCAGTATGTAGTCACATCATTCAGTATGTAGTCACATCATTCAGTATGTAGTCACATCATTCAGTATGTAGTCACATCATTCAGCCTGTAGTCACATCATTCAGCCTGTAGTCACATCATTCAGCCTGGAGTCACATCATTCAGCCTGCAGCCACATCATTCAGCCTGGAGTCACATCATTCAGCCTGGAGTCACATCATTCAGTATGTAGTCACATCATTCAGCCTGGAGTCACATCATTCAGCCTGTAGTCGCATCATTCAGTATGTAGTCGCATCATTCAGCCTGGAGTCACGTCATTCAGACTGTAGTCACATCATTCAGCCTGTAGTCACATCATTCAGCCTGTAGTCACATCATTCAGCCTGGAGTCACATCATTCAGCCTGTAGTCACATCATTCAGCCTGTAGTCACATCATTCAGTCTGTAGTCACATCATTCAGCCTGTAGTCACATCATTCAGCCTGTAGTCACATCATTCAGCCTGGAGTCACATCATTCAGCCTGTAGTCACATCATTCAGTCTGTAGTCACATCATTCAGCCTGTAGTCACATCATTCAGCCTGTAGTCACATCATTCAGTCTGTAGTCACATCATTCAGTCTGTAGTCACATCATTCAGCCTGTAGTCACATCATTCAGCCTGTAGTCACATCATTCAGCTTGTAGTCACATCATTCAGTATGTAGTCACATCATTCAGTATGTAGTCACATCATTCAGTATGTAGTCACATCATTCAGTATGTAGTCACATCATTCAGCCTGTAGTCACATCATTCAGTCTGTAGTCACATCATTCAGCCTGTAGTCACATCATTCAGCCTGTAGTCACGTCATTCAGCCTGTAGTCACGTCATTCAGCCTGTAGTCACATCATTCAGTCTGTAGTCACATCATTCAGCCTGTAGTCACATCATTCAGCCTGGAGTCACATCATTCAGTATGTAGTCACATCATTCAGTATGTAGTCACATCATTCAGTATGTAGTCACATCATTCAGTATGTAGTCACATCATTCAGCCTGTAGTCACATCATTCAGTATGTAGTCACATCATTCAGCCTGTAGTCACATCATTCAGCCTGTAGTTACATCATTCAGCCTGTAGTCACATCATTCAGCCTGTAGTCACATCATTCAGCCTGGAGTCACATCATTCAGCCTGGAGTCACATCATTCAGTCTGTAGTCACATCATTCAGCCTGGAGTCACATCATTCAGCATGTAGTCACATCATTCAGCATGTAGTCACATCATTCAGCCTGTAGTCACATCATTCAGTATGTAGTCACATCATTCAGTATGTAGTCACATCATTCAGTATGTAGTCACATCATTCAGCCTGTAGTCACATCATTCAGCCTGTAGTCACATCATTCAGCCTGTAGTCACATCATTCAGCCTGTAGTCACATCATTCAGCCTGTAGTCACATCATTCAGCCTGGAGTCACATCATTCAGCCTGTAGTCACATCATTCAGTCTGGAGTCACATCATTCAGCCTGGAGTCACATCATTCAGCCTGTAGTCACATCATTCAGTCTGTAGTCACATCATTCAGTCTGTAGTCACATCATTCAGCCTGTAGTCACATCATTCAGCCTGTAGTCACATCATTCAGCCTGTAGTCACATCATTCAGTATGTAGTCACATCATTCAGTATGTAGTCACATCATTCAGTATGTAGTCACATCATTCAGCCTGTAGTCACATCATTCAGTATGTAGTCACATCATTCAGTATGTAGTCACATCATTCAGTCTGTAGTCACATCATTCAGCCTGTAGTCACGTCATTCAGCCTGTAGTCACATCATTCAGTATGTAGTCACATCATTCAGTCTGTAGTCACATCATTCAGCCTGTAGTCACATCATTCAGCCTGTAGTCACATCATTCAGCCTGTAGTCACATCATTCAGCCTGTAGTCACATCATTCAGCCTGTAGTCACATCATTCATTATGTAGTCACATCATTTAGCCTGTAGTCACATCATTCAGCCTGTAGTCACATCATTCAGTCTGTAGTCACATCATTCAGTCTGTAGTCACATCATTCAGCCTGTAGTCACATCATTCAGACTGTAGTCACATCATTCAGCCTGTAGACACATCATTCAGCCTGTAGTCACATCATTCAGTATGTAGTCACATCATTCAGTATGTAGTCACATCATTCAGCCTGTAGTCACATCATTCAGCCTGTAGTCACATCATTCAGTATGTAGTCACATCATTCAGTCTGTAGTCACATCATTCAGCCTGTAGTCACGTCATTCAGCCTGTAGTCACATCATTCAGTATGTAGTCACATCATTCAGTATGTAGTCACATCATTCAGCCTGTAGTCACATCATTCAGCCTGTAGTCACATCATTCAGTATGTAGTCACATCATTCAGTCTGTAGTCACATCATTCAGCCTGTAGTCACGTCATTCAGCCTGTAGTCACATCATTCAGTCTGTAGTCACATCATTCAGCCTGTAGTCACATCATTCAGTCTGTAGTCACATCATTCAGCCTGTAGTCACATCATTCAGCCTGTAGTCACATCATTCAGTATGTAGTCACATCATTCAGTCTGTAGTCACATCATTCAGCCTGTAGTCACATCATTCAGCCTGCAGTCGAATCATTCAGTTTGTAGTCACGTCATTCAGTATGTAGTCACATCATTCAGCCTGTAGTCACATCATTCAGTATGTAGTCACATCATTCAGTCTGTAGTCACATCATTCAGTCTGTAGTCACATCATTCAGCCTGTAGTCACGTCATTCAGCCTGTAGTCACATCATTCAGCCTGTAGTCACATCATTCAGCCTGTAGTCACATCATTCAGTCTGTAGTCACATCATTCAGCCTGTAGTCACATCATTCAGCCTGCAGTCACATCATTCAGTATGTAGTCACATCATTTAGCCTGTAGTCACATCATTCAGCCTGTAGTCACATCATTCAGTATGTAGTCACATCATTCAGCCTGTAGTCACATCATTCAGCCTGTAGTCACATCATTCAGTATGTAGTCACATCATTCAGTCTGTAGTCACATCATTCAGCCTGTAGTCACGTCATTCAGCCTGTAGTCACATCATTCAGTATGTAGTCACATCATTCAGTATGTAGTCACATCATTCAGTCTGTAGTCACATCATTCAGCCTGGAGTCACATCATTCAGACTGTAGTCACGTCATTCAGCCTGGAGTCACATCATTCAGCCTGGAGTCACATCATTCAGCCTGGAGCCACATCATTCAGTCTGTAGTCACATCATTCAGCCTGTAGTCACATCATTCAGCCTGTAGTGGCATCATTCAGGATGTAGTCACATCATTCAGTATGTAGTCACATCATTCAGTATGTAGTCACGTCATTCAGTATGTAGTCACATCATTCAGCCTGTAGTCACATCATTCAGCCTGTAGTCACATCATTCAGTATGTAGTCACATCATTCAGTCTGTAGTCACATCATTCAGCCTGTAGTCACATCATTCAGCCTGTAGTCACATCATTCAGTCTGTAGTCACATCATTCAGCCTGTAGTCACATCATTCAGTCTGTAGTCACATCATTCAGCCTGTAGTCACATCATTCAGCCTGCAGTCGAATCATTCAGTTTGTAGTCACGTCATTCAGTATGTAGTCACATCATTCAGCCTGTAGTCACATCATTCAGTATGTAGTCACATCATTTAGCCTGTAGTCACATCATTCAGCCTGTAGTCACATCATTCAGTATGTAGTCACATCATTCAGCCTGTAGTCACATCATTCAGCCTGTAGTCACATCATTCAGTATGTAGTCACATCATTCAGTCTGTAGTCACATCATTCAGCCTGTAGTCATGTCATTCAGCCTGGAGTCACATCATTCAGCCTGTAGTCACATCATTCAGTCTGTAGTCACATCATTCAGCCTGTAGTCACATCATTCAGCCTGTAGTCACATCATTCAGCCTGTAGTCACATCATTCAGCCTGTAGTCACATCATTCAGCCTGTAGTCACATCATTCATTATGTAGTCACATCATTCAGCCTGTAGTCACATCATTCAGCCTGTAGACACATCATTCAGCCTGTAGTCACATCATTCAGTATGTAGTCACATCATTCAGTATGTAGTCACATCATTCAGCCTGTAGTCACATCATTCAGCCTGTAGTCACATCATTCATTATGTAGTCACATCATTCATTATGTAGTCACATCATTCAGCCTGTAGTCACATCATTCAGTCTGTAGACACATCATTCAGTCTGTAGTCACATCATTCAGTCTGTAGTCACATCATTCAGCCTGTAGTCACATCATTCAGTCTGTAGTCACATCATTCAGCCTGTAGACACATCATTCAGCCTGTAGTCACATCATTCAGCCCATATTTGTTTTGATTTCTGCAATATTGTAAGGTTTGTTTCATTCACAAGTAAAGTTTCCAAACAAATGATCCCTTTTCTGCTCAACGTAGCCACTTTAAATGTAGATGTCCCAAAGCTGTGTTACCTCGAGGTGCTAAATATGTTCATGTTAATTAACAGCCAATTACCGTGAGACCGGCAGGCTTTTCCATGACATTAACCGGTTGACAGATTTCATGACCGCCACAGCCCTAGTCTTACCTTCTAATTGTCTCTCAGTCTCTCTTTCTCCATCTCTGTCTTTCCATCTCTCCATCTTTCCTTCTTTAGGTTGGGGAAGATCTGGCTTCGACTACCAGACAATTACCGGTCTTTCCCTCTCCTTTGCCTCTCATTTTTCATTTTTCATTTTTCATTTTTCATGCTCATTCTGTTAATTTTTGTTGTTGTTGTGAACAATCTAACAAGTTCAACATAAGTCAAACATACAGTGTGAAAAACAATGATGGAGGACAGAGGTGATGACACAGTGATTGTATATAATGGAAGACAGAGGAGATGGCACAGTAATAGAATAGCTAGCGATAGAATATGATGGAGGACAGAGGAGATGACACAGTAATAGAATAGCTAGTGATAGAATATGATGGAGGACAGAGGAGATGACACAGTGATATAATAGCTAGTGATAAAATATGATGGAGGACAGAGGAGATGACACAGTGATAGAATAGCTAGTGATAGAATATGATGGAGGTGATGACACAGTAATAGAATAGCTAGTGATAGAATATGATGGAGGACAGAGGTGATGACACAGTGATATAATAGCTAGTGATAGAATATGATGGAGGACAGAGGTGATGACACAGTAATAGAATAGCTAGTGATAGAATATGATGGAGGTGATGACACAGTAATAGAATAGCTAGTGATAGAATATGATGGAGGATATGACACAGTAATAGAATAGCTAGTGATAGAATATGATGGAGGACAGAGGTGATGACACAGTGATATAATAGCTAGTGATAGAATATGATGGAGGACAGAGGAGATGACACAGTAATAGAATAGCTAGTGATAGAATATGATGGAGGACAGAGGTGATGACACAGTGATATAATAGCTAGTGATAGAATATGATGGAGGACAGAGGTGATGACACAGTGATATAATAGCTAGTGATAGAATATGATGGAGGACAGAGGAGATGACACAGTGATATAATAGCTAGTGATAGAATATGATGGAGGACAGAGGTGATGACACAGTGATATAATAGCTAGTGATAGAATATGATGGAGGACAGAGGAGATGACAGAGTAATAGAATAGCTAGTGATAGAATTTGATGGAGGAGATGACACAGTAATAGAATAGCTAGTGATAGAATATGATGGAGGACAGAGGTGATGACACAGTAATAGAATAGCTAGTGATAGAATATGATGGAGGACAGAGGAGATGACAGAGTAATAGAATAGCCAGTGATAGTATATGATGGAGGACAGAGGTGATGACACAGTGATAGAATATGATGGAGGACAGAGGTGATGACACAGTGATAGAATATGATGGAGGACAGAGGTGATGACACAGTGATAGAATATGATGGAGGACAGAGGTGATGACACAGTGATAGAATATGATGGAGGACAGAGGTGATGACACAGTGATAGAATATGATGGAGGACAGAGGTGATGACACAGAAATAGAATAGCCAGTGATAGAATATGATGGAGGACAGAGGTGATGACACAGTGATAGAATATGATGGAGGACAGAGGTGATGACACAGTGATAGAATATTTCGGAGGCACAGAACAGGAGAAGAAGAGAAAGACAAAGGAAGGAAGAAGGAAATCTATTAACTATTTATCTTCAATCTATTAACATGCCACATACACCTGAACAATGTTTTCTGTGTCTTCACCCATGTACACACACACCACCGTTATGACGCACTCTCGTCCGACATCTATGTTGCTATTCTAAGAAAGGATACGTTTTTATTTTTTATTTTTTTATTGATATATTTTTATGTCTTATTTTGAAGTCAACTTTTGGTGTAGAACGACATATGAATGTGTCTTTTGAAGCAGAAGGAATTATTACATCCGCCATAGGTGCTATGATTCATATGAGTCTTCTGCCCAGCTCTCCTCCTCCTCCTTTGGAACGACATCTGCAGGTTATCTCAGTGTATATTACGTTGAGAAAGACATGTGGACTGGAGTGGGTTTGTGGCGATTCTCTTAAACTCAGCATTGACCTGAGAATAGTAGTTAATTAAAACAAATTCAATTTAAAAACTGGAGAATAGACTGGTGATGATCACACAAGCAGCAATCTAGAGGGAGAGAAATAACTAGACAGTCGGCACAAATGGTGTTAACTCTGAATAAGGATGATAGAATGTCAGGATAGGATAGGATAAAGTAATTCTTCTCACCCCCCCCTTAAAAGATTTAGATGCACTATTGTAAAGTGGCTATTCCACTGGATGTCATAAGGTGAATGCACCAATTTGTAAGTCGCTCTGGATAAGAGCGTCTGCTAAATGACTTAAATGTAAATGTAAATGTAATAAGGCTCACGTATGTGGCAAAGCTGAGGGAAAACGATCTAATACCTTCCGCCAACAAATCCCAGATAACATACCAAATAGATCGACAATAAGACAAGCATGGATAATTCACCTCAATGACTTCAACGAGCGCAAGTCCTCTACCATCTTGCCATGAAGTCCTCTACCATCTTGCCATGAAGTCCTCTACCATCTTGCCATGAAGTCCTCTACCATCTTGCCATGAAGTCCTCTACCATCTTGCCATGAAGTCCTCTACCATCTTGCCATGAAGTCCTCTACCATCTTGCCATGAAGTCCTCTACCATCTTGCCATGAAGTCCTCTACCATCTTGCCATGAAGTCCTCTACCATCTTGCCATGAAGTCCTCTACCATTTTGCCATGAAGTCCCATGAAGTCCTCTAACTTCATGTCTCCTGTACGCAAACGTCTTCTCCATGTTGACCTTCACTGTCTCTCTGTTGTTCCTTTTCTTCACATCGGTCAGTAGAGCTTTCCGCAGAGAGAGAGCCTCTTCTGTTTCTCCCGAGGGATATGTGGGGTAAAATTTAGCCTATGGGTGGCAGGTAGCCTAGTGGTTAGAGTGTTGGGCTGGTAACCGCAAAGGTTGCTGGATCAAATCCCTGAGCTGACAAGGTAAAAATATGTTGTTCTGATCAAGGCAATTAACCCACTGTGCCCTAGTCAGCTGTCATTGTAAATAAGAACTTGATCATTAACTGACTTGCCTAGTTAAATAAATACAAATGTTAACTTCTGCTCTGTCTGTCTATTTGACACCGTAAAGCCACTCTTGACTTCCCTGCAGGTTTGTGCTACAAGGACTTTATCACTACCTCTGGACGTCCCAGTCTTCTCAGGACGACTGCGATTGTTTGCCAGTTTTGTATTTCAAACGGGGTTGTCCTTCCTCCACATACAGTGAAGGAATACTTCTCGGTCATTGTAACCTTCTGTTGAGTGGACTTTGGTGCACAATCCAGATGTGTATGGACGGTCAGTGTATGTACATGGGTAACGGATCGTACGGCGTTACCCTAACTGAATAAAACACACTGCCTTCACTCACTGACATAAACACACTGCCTTCACTCACTGAATTAAACACACTGCCTTCACTCACTGAATTAAAAACACTGCCTTCACTAACTGACATAAACACACTGCCTTCACTCACTGACATAAACACACTGCCTTCACTAACTGACATAAACACACTGCCTTCACTCACTGACATAAACACACTGCCTTCACTCACTGAATTAAACACACTGTCTTCACTCACTGAATAATAAACACACTGCCTTCACTAACTGACATAAACACACTGCCTTCACTCACTGACATAAACACACTGCCTTCACTAACTGACATAAACACACTGCCTTCACTAACTGACATAAACACACTGCCTTCACTCACTGACATAAACACACTGCCTTCACTCACTGACATAAACACACTGCCTTCACTAACTGACATAAACACATTGCCTTCACTCACTGACATAAACACACTGCCTTCACTAACTGACATAAACACACTGCCTTCACTCACTGAATTAAACACACTGCCTTCACTAACTGACAAAAAACATACTTCCTTCACTAACTGACATAAACACACTGCCTTCACTCACTGACATAAACACACTGCCTTCACTCAATAAATTAAACACACTGCCTTCACTCACTGAATTAAACACACTGCCTTCACTAACTGACATAAACACACTGCCTTCAATCACTGACATAAACACACTCTCTTCACTAACGGACATAAACACACTGCCTTCGCTCACTGAATTAAACACAATGTCTTCACTAACTGAATTAAACACACTGCCTTCACTCACTGACATAAACACACTGCCTTCACTAACTGACATAAACACACTGCCTTCACTCACTGACATAAACACACTGCCTTCACTAACTGACATAAACACACTGCCTTCACTCACTGACATAAACACACTGCCTTCACTCACTGACATAAACACACTGCCTTCACTCACTGACATAAACACACGGCCTTCACTAACTGACATAAACACACTGCCTTCACTCACTGACATAAACACACTGCCTTCACTCACTGACATAAACACACCGCCTTCACTCACTGACATAAACACACTGCCTTCACTCACTGACATAAACACACTGCCTTCACTAACTGACATAAACACACTGCCTTCACTCACTGACATAAACACACTGCCTTCACTCACTGACATAAACACACTGCCTTCACTCACTGACATAAACACACTGCCTTCACTCACTGACATAAACACACTGCCTTCACTAACTGACATAAACAGACTGCCTTCACTCACTGACATAAACACACTCCCTTCACTCACTGACATAAACACACTGCCTTCACTAACTGACATAAACACATAGCCTTCACTCACTGACATAAACACACTGCCTTCACTAACTGACATTAACACACTGCCTTCACTAACTGACATAAACACACTGCCTTCACTGCCTGAATTAAACACACTGCCTTCACTAACTGACAAAAAAAATACTGCCTTCACTAACTGACATAAACACACTGCCTTCACTCACTGACATAAACACACTGCCTTCACTCAATAAATTAAACACACTGCCTTCACTCACTGAATTAAACACACTGCCTTCACTAACTGACATAAACACACTGCCTTCACTCACTGACATAAACACACTGCCTTCACTCAATAAATTAAACACACTGCCTTCACTCACTGAATTAAACACACTGCCTTCACTAACTGACATAAACACACTGCCTTCACTCACTGACATAAACACACTGCCTTCACTAACTGACATAAACACACTGCCTTCACTCACTGACATAAACACACTGCCTTCACTCACTGAATTAAACACACTGTCTTCACTCACTGAATTAATAAACACACTGCCTTCACTAACTGACATAAACACACTGCCTTCACTCACTGACATAAACACACTGCCTTCACTAACTGACATAAACACACTGCCTTCACTAACTGACATAAACACACTGCCTTCACTCACTGACATAAACACACTGCCTTCACTCACTGACATAAACACACTGCCTTCACTAACTGACATAAACACACTGCCTTCAATCACTGACATAAACACACTCTCTTCACTAACGGACATAAACACACTGCCTTCGCTCACTGAATTAAACACAATGTCTTCACTAACTGAATTAAACACACTGCCTTCACTCACTGACATAAACACACTGCCTTCACTAACTGACATAAACACACTGCCTTCACTCACTGACATAAACACACTGCCTTCACTAACTGACATAAACACACTGCCTTCACTCACTGACATAAACACACTGCCTTCACTCACTGACATAAACACACTGCCTTCACTCACTGACATAAACACACTGCCTTCACTAACTGACATAAACACACTGCCTTCACTCACTGACATAAACACACTGCCTTCACTCACTGACATAAACACACCGCCTTCACTAACTGACATAAACACACTGCCTTCACTCACTGACATAAACACACTGCCTTCACTAACTGACATAAACACACTGCCTTCACTCACTGACATAAACACACTGCCTTCACTCACTGACATAAACACACTGCCTTCACTCACTGACATAAACACACTGCCTTCACTCACTGACATAAACACACTGCCTTCACTAACTGACATAAACACACTGCCTTCACTCACTGACATAAACACAGCCTTCACTCACTGACATAAACACATGCCTTCACTAACTGACATAAACACATAGCCTTCACTCACTGACATAAACACACTGCCTTCACTAACTGACATTAACACACTGCCTTCACTAACTGACATAAACACACTGCCTTCACTCCCTGAATTAAACACACTGCCTTCACTAACTGACAAAAAACATACTGCCTTCACTAACTGACATAAACACACTGCCTTCACTCACTGACATAAACACACTGCCTTCACTCAATAAATTAAACACACTGCCTTCACTCACTGAATTAAACACACTGCCTTCACTAACTGACATAAACACACTGCCTTCACTCACTGACATAAACACACTGCCTTCACTCAATAAATTAAACACACTGCCTTCATCACTGAATTAAACACACTGCCTTCACTAACTGACATAAACACACTGCCTTCACTCACTGACATAAACACACTGCCTTCACTAACTGACATAAACACACTGCCTTCACTCACTGACATAAACACACCTCACTGCTGAATTAAACACAGTCTTCACTGAATTAAAAACACACTGCCTTCACTAACTGACATAAACACACTGCCTTCTGTTATAATCTCTTCCGGCACTAACTGACATAAACACACTGCCTTCACTAACTGACATAAACACACTGCCTTCACTAACTGACATAAACACACTCCAGGCCTTCAGGTTAACTGACATAAAACCTTCACTCACTGACATAAACACACTGCCTTCACTCACTGACATAAACACACTGCCTTCACTAACTGGACATAAACACATTGCCTTCACTCACTGACATCACTGCCTCACTAACTGACATAAAACACTGCCTTCACTCACTGAATTAAACACACTGCCTTCACTAACTGACAAAAACATACTTCCTTCACTAACTGACATAAACACACTGCCTTCACTCACTGACATAAACACACTGCCTTCACTCAATAAATTAAACACACTGCCTTCACTCACTGAATTAAACACACTGCCTTCACTAACTGACATAAACACACTGCCTTCAATCACTGACATAAACACACTCTCTTCACTAACGGACATAAACACACTGCCTTCGCTCACTGAATTAAACACAATGTCTTCACTAACTGAATTAAACACACTGCCTTCACTCACTGACATAAACACACTGCCTTCACTAACTGACATAAACACACTGCCTTCACTCACTGACATAAACACACTGCCTTCACTAACTGACATAAACACACTGCCTTCACTAACTGACATAAACAGACTGCCTTCACTCACTGACATAAACACACTCCCTTCACTCACTGACATAAACACACTGCCTTCACTAACTGACATAAACACATAGCCTTCACTAACTGACATAAACACACTGCCTTCACTGCCTGAATTAAACACACTGCCTTCACTAACTGACAAAAAAAATACTGCCTTCACTAACTGACATAAACACACTGCCTTCACTCACTGACATAAACACACTGCCTTCACTCAATAAATTAAACACACTGCCTTCACTCACTGAATTAAACACACTGCCTTCACTAACTGACATAAACACACTGCCTTCACTCACTGACATAAACACACTGCCTTCACTCAATAAATTAAACACACTGCCTTCACTCACTGAATTAAACACACTGCCTTCACTAACTGACATAAACACACTGCCTTCACTCACTGACATAAACACACTGCCTTCACTAACTGACATAAACACACTGCCTTCACTCACTGACATAAACACACTGCCTTCACTCACTGAATTAAACACACTGTCTTCACTCACTGAATAATAAACACACTGCCTTCACTAACTGACATAAACACACTGCCTTCACTCACTGACATAAACACACTGCCTTCACTAACTGACATAAACACACTGCCTTCACTAACTGACATAAACACACTGCCTTCACTCACTGACATAAACACACTGCCTTCACTTGACATAAACACACTGTTGACATAAACACATTGCCTTCACTACTGACATAAACACACTGCCTTCACTAACTGACATAAACACACTGCCTTCACTCACTGAATTAAACACACTGCCTTCACTAACTGACAAAAACATACTTCCTTCATAACTGACATAAACACACTGCCTTCACTCACTGACATAAACACACTGCCTTCACTCAATAAATTAAACACACTGCCTTCACTCACTGAATTAAACACACTGCCTTCACTAACTGACATAAACACACTGCCTTCAATCACTGACATAAACACACTCTCTTCACTAACGGACATAAACACACTGCCTTCGCTCACTGAATTAAACACAATGTCTTCACTAACTGAATTAAACACACTGCCTTCACTCACTGACATAAACACACTGCCTTCACTAACTGACATAAACACACTGCCTTCACTCACTGACATAAACACACTGCCTTCACTAACTGACATAAACACACTGCCTTCACTCACTGACATAAACACACTGCCTTCACTCACTGACATAAACACACTGCCTTCACTCACTGACATAAACACACGGCCTTCACTAACTGACATAAACACACTGCCTTCACTCACTGACATAAACACACTGCCTTCACTCACTGACATAAACACACCGCCTTCACTCACTGACATAAACACACTGCCTTCACTCACTGACATAAACACACTGCCTTCACTAACTGACATAAACACACTGCCTTCACTCACTGACATAAACACACTGCCTTCACTCACTGACATAAACAGCCACTGCCTTCAATCACTGACATAAACACACTGCTTTTCACTCACTGACATAAACACACTGCCTTCACTAACTGACATAAACAGACTGCCTTCACTCACTGACATAAACACACTCCCTTCACTCACTGACATAAACACACTGCCTTCACTAACTGACATAAACACATTTTCACTCACTGACATAAACACACTGCCTTCACTAACTGACATTAACACACTGCCCACTAACTGACATAAACACACTTGTTTTCACTGCCTGAATTAAAAACACACTGCCTTCACTAACTGACAAAAAAATTCTGCCTTCACTAACTGACATAAACACACTGCCTTCACTCACTGACATAAACACACTGCCTTCACTCAATAAATTAAACACACTGCCTTCACTCACTGAATTAAACACACTGCCTTCACTAACTGACATAAACACACTGCCTTCACTCACTGACATAAACACACTGCCTTCACTTTACAGATTACACAAATTAAAGCAATAAATTAAATCACTGACATCAAGCCTTCACTACTGAATTAAACACACTGCCTTCACTAACTGACATAAACACACTGCCTTCACTCACTGACATAAACACTCTGCCTTCACTAACTGACATAAACACACTGCCTTCACTCACTGACATAAACACACTGCCTTCACTCACTGACATAAACACACTGCCTTCACTCACTGACATAAACACACTGCCTTCACTAACTGACATAAACACACTGCCTTCACTCACTGACATAAACACACCGCCTTCACTCACTGACATAAACACACTGCCTTCACTCACTGACATAAACACACTGCCTTCACTCACTGACATAAACACACTGCCTTCACTCACTGACATAAACACACTGCCTTCACTAACTGACATAAACACACTGCCTTCACTCACTGACATAAACACACTGCCTTCACTCACTGACATAAACACACTGCCTTCACTCACTGAATTAAACACACTGCCTTCACTCACTGACATAAACACACTGCCTTCACTAACTGACATAAACACACTGCCTTCACTCACTGAATTAAACACACTGCCTTCACTCAATAAATTAAACACACTCCCTTCACTCACTGAATTAAACACACTGCCTTCACTAACTCCCATAAACACACTGCCTTCATTCATTTCTGACATAAACACACTGCCTTCTTGTTGTCATTTGACATAAACACAATGCCTTCACTCACTGACATAAACACACTGCCTTCACACACTGACATAAACACACTGCCTTCACTAACTGACATAAACACACTGAATATTCACCACTGACATAAACACAATGTTCACTCACTGACATAAACACACTGCTTCATTAGACTGACATTAAATTTAGTAGATTTCACTCACTGACATAAACACACTGCCTTCATCACTGACATAAACACACTGCCTTCACTAACTGACATAAACACACTGCCTTCACTCACTGACATAAACACACTGCCTTCACTCACTGACATAAACACACTGCCTTCACTCACTGAATTAAACACACTGCCTTCACTCACTGACATAAACACACTGCCTTCACTAACTCAACACACAAACACACAACCACACACACACTGAATTAACACACACTGCCTTCACACTGACATAAACACACTGCCTTCACTCACTGACATAAACACACTGCCTTCACTCACTGAATTAAACACACTGCCTTCACACACTGAATTAAACACACTGCCTTCACTCACTGACATAAACACTCCTTCACACACATAAACACACTGCCTTCACTAACTGACATAAACACACAACTTCACTCACTGACATAAACACACTGCCTTCACCACTGACATAAACACACTGCCTTCACTCACTGAATTAAACACACTGCCTTCACTCACTGACATAAACACACTGCCTTCACTAACTGACATAAACACACTGCCTTCACTCACTGAATTAAACACACTGCCTTCACTCAATAAATTAAACACACTGCCTTCACTCACTGAATTAAACACACTGCCTTCACTCACTATGACATAAACACACTGCCTTCACTCACTGACATAAACACACTGCCTTCACTAAGATAAACACACTGCCTTCACTGACATAAACACACTGCCTTCACTCACTGACATAAACACACTGCCTTCACTAACTGACATAAACACACTGCCTTCACTCACTGACATAAACACACTGCCTTCACTCACTGACATAAACACACGCCTTCATTACTGACATAAACTACTGCCTTCACTCACTAAACACACTGCCTTCACTCACTGACATAAACACACTGCCTTCACTCACTGACATAAACACACTGCCTTCACTAACTGGACATAAACACACTGCCTTCACTCACTGACATAAACACACTGCCTTCACTCACTGACATAAACACACTGCCTTCACTCACTGAATTAAACACACTGCCTTCACTCACTGACATAAACACACTGCCTTCACTAACTGACATAAACACACTGCCTTCACTCACTGAATTAAACACACTGCCTTCACTCACTGACATAAACACACTGCCTTCACTCACTGACATAAACACACTGCCTTCACTCACTGAATTAAACACACTGCCTTCACTCACTGAATTAAACACACTGCCTAGCATACACTGAATAAACACACTGCCTTCACTCACTGACATAAACACACTGCCTTCACTCACTGAATTAAACACACTGCCTCACTCACTGACATAAACACACTGCCTTCACTCACTGACATAAACACACTGCCTTCACTCACTGACATAAACACACTGCCTTCACTAACTGACATAAACACACTGCCTTCACTAACTGACATAAACACACTGCCTTCACTCACTGAATTAAACACACCTCCTTCACTAACTGACAAAAAACATACTGCCTTCACTAACTGACATAAACACACTGCCTTCACTCACTGACATAAACACACTGCCTTCACTCAATAAATTAAACACACTGCCTTCACTCACTGAATTAAACACACTGCCTTCACTAACTGACATAAACACACTGCCTTCACTCACTGACATAAACACACTGCCTTCACTAACTGACATAAACACACTGCCTTCACTCACTGAATTAAACACACTGCCTTCACTCACTGACATAAACACACTGCCTTCACTCACTGACATAAACACACTGCCTTCACTCACTGACATAAACACACTGCCTTCACTCACTGACATAAACACACTGCCTTCACTAACTGAATTAAACACACTGCCTTCACTAACTGACATAAACACACTGCCTTCACTCACTGAATTAACCTGTTACTCCTACCCCCTACTTTTTCGAACATTCTTTTAAAAATCGCGCAACATTTCATAGCCCTGCTACTCATGCCAGGAATATAGTATATGCGTATGATTAGTATGTGTGGATAGAAAACACTCAGACGTTTATAAAACTGGTTAAATCACGGCTGTGACTATAACAGAACGTGCGTTTCATCGAAAAGTGCAGGAAAATCTGATCACTGAAAATGGAAAAATATATCCATGCGCGACTTCTTGGCTCGATTGATAAAGGTGAACCACAATAAATGCGGCCGAGGTTGCCATACCTACAGCTTCCACACGATGTCAACAGTCTTGTCATTTGCCTAGTCTTTGTTTCTTGGTCAAACGAACAAGAGACAGCCTTTTTCACTGCCTTCACTCACTGACATAAACATATGAAACATAAACAAATATATGCAAGGACACACACACACGCACACACACACGTGAATGTACGCACACATACACACTTAAACATTCACACACACACACATACACACGTGAATGTCGCACACATACACACTTAAACATTCACACACACACACACACACACACACACACACACACCACACACACACACACACACACACACACACGTGAATGTACGCACACATACACACTTAAACATTCACACACACACGCACACACACACACACACACACACACACACACACACACGTGAATGTGCGCACACATACAGACTTAAACACTCACACACACTTAAACATTCACACACACACACACACACACACACACACACACACACACACACACACACACACGTAAATGTGCGCACACATACACACACACACACACACGCATATATATACAAACACACGCATATACAAACACACACACACACGCATATACACGTACACTCATATAAACACACACACTATGACATTTACATTTACATTTAAGTCATTTAGCAGACGCTCTTATCCAGAGCGACTTACAAATTGGTGCTTTCACCTTATGACATCCAGTGGAACAGCCACTTTACAATAGTGCATCTAAGTCTTTTAAGGGGGGGAGAAGGATTACTTTATCCTATCCTAGGTATTCCTTAAAGAGGTGGGGTTTCAGGTGTCTCCGGAAGGTGGTGATTGACTCCGCTGTCCTGGCGTCGTGAGGCAGTTTGTTCCACCATTGGGGGGCCAGAGCAGTGAACAGTTTTGACTGGGCTGAGCGGGAACTGTACTTCCTCAGTGGTAGGGAGGCGAGCAGGCCAGAGGTGGATGAACGCAGTGGGTGTAGGGCCTGATCAGAGCCTTGAATGTATGACATTAGTTCTGCCTGTTTCAATGTATCATGTTGTGATGTTTTCTCTGTGACGGTAGTTCTGCCTATTGCAATGTTCCATGTTGTGATGTTTTCTCTGTGACGGTAGTTCTGCCTGTTTCAGTCTTTCAGCTTCGGATGTTAGCTCTGCCTTTGAGGCAGGCAACAGACATATCCTGTAGAGATTACACAAATTAAAGCAGCACTTAAAACATATGGACCTGATTAGTCCCTCTAATGAAATCAGACCTGACATCAAGATTATCCTATATAAGACACTCACACGCACACACTCTCTACCTCTCCTTCTTCCTCTCCCTCTCCGCCTCTCCCTCCCCCTCTCCCCCTCCCCTCTCCCCTCCCCTCTCCCTCTCCCTCTCCCCCCTCTCCCTCTCCTTCTCTTCCTCTCCTTCTCCCCTCTCTGCCTCTCCCTCTCCTTCTCGCCTCTCCCCCTCTCCCCCTCTCCCTCTCCTTCTCCCCCTCTCCACCTCTCCCTCTCCTTCTCCCCCTCTCCGCCTCTCCCACTCTGAACCCTCCTCCCCCCTCTCCCCCTCTCCTTCTCCCGCTCTTCCTCTCCTTCTCCCCCTCTTCGCCTCTCCCTCTCCCTCTCTGCCTCGCCCTCTCCTTCTCCCCCTCTCCCTCTCCTTCCCCCTCTCCCTCTCTCGCTCTCCTGTTCTCTTTTCTTTCATTCTCTCTCCCTCTCCGCCTCTCCTTCTCCTTCTCCGCCTCTCCCTCTCTCTCTCTCCTTCTCTTTCTTTCATTCTCTCTCCCTCTCCGCCTCTCCTTCTCACCCCCTCCACCTCTCCTTCTCCTTCTTCCTCTCTCCCTCCCTCTCTCTCCCGTTCTCTTTCTTTCATTCTCCATCTCCCTCCACGTCGCTCTCATTCATTTCTGGAGTAAGTGTGCTCCCTAGTGTTCTTGTTGTCATTTTTCTATTGTAAAGGAGAATGGGAGAACGGGGAGAAATATATACACACACACACACACACACACACACACACACACACACACACACACACACACACACACACACACACACACACACACACAAGCAGATGCAGTAAATGTATGAATATTCCCAGCCACTGATGATCAGAGTGGGAGGTCTGCAATGTTTGCTCAGTGACACGTATGCATGCATACATTAGAGGGACATTATTCTATATTTAGTAGATTATACAATTCAGCGATATGGTAAAGTGGTCAAATGTTAATTCATCACGGTATAAACACATACAGAGTAACTAATGCTCATCACATGTGCATAAACAGGTTGATGTGAACCACACATATACACACAACCACATACACACACACACACACACACAACCACACACACACTCTACACACAGACACACAACCACACACACACTCAACACACAGACACACAACCACATATAGACACACAACCACACACACACTCAACACACAGACACACAATCACACACACACACACACACACACATACAACCACACACACACTCAACACACAGACACACACGCACGCAACCACAAACAACTACACATTACACACAACTTACAACCCCACACAAACACAACCACAGAGACACACAACCACACACAGACACACAACCACACACAGACACACAACCACAAAACAACGCACCACATCAGCTGTGTTAAATGCCTTGTGCTCCTCTACCCTTCAGATCCACATCAGCTGTGTTAAATGCCTTGTGTTCCTCTACCCTTCAGATCCACATCAGCTGTGTTAAATGCCTTGTGCTCCTCTACCCTTCAGATCCACATCAGCTGTGTTAAATGCCTTGTGCTCCTCTACCCTTCAGATCCACATCAGCTGTGTTAAATGCCTTGTGCTCCTCTACCCTTCAGATCCACATCAGCTGTGTTAAATGCCTTGTGCTCCTCTACCCTTCAGATCCACATCAGCTGTGTTAAATGCCTTGTGTTCCTCTACCCTTCAGATCCACATCAGCTGTGTTAAATGCCTTGTGTTCCTCTACCCTTCAGATCCACATCAGCTGTGTTAAATGCCTTGTGTTCCTCTACCCTTCAGATCCACATCAGCTGTGTTAAATGCCTTGTGTTCCTCTACCCTTCAGATCCACATCAGCTGTGTTAAATGCCTTGTGTTCCTCTACCCTTCAGATCCACATCAGCTGTGTTAAATGCCTTGTGCTCCTCTACCCTTCAGATCCACAGCTGCTGTCTGTGTTGAATAGTGTTCGGTAATCAAGGATTATTATTTTTTTGGACAGCTGCTCAAACTTGGTCCTACCTACTGGCGTTGTATTGTACAGGTTGTTTTAGGTCTAACACTTGGTCCTACCTATTGGCTTGGTATTGTTTTTGTTTTAGGTCTAACACTTGGTCCTACCTACTGGCTTGGTATTGTTGTTGTTTCAGGTCTAACACTTGGTCCTACCTATTGGCTTGGTATTGTACACCAGGTTGTTTTAGGTCTAACACTTGGTCCTACCTACTGGCTTGGTATTGTTGTTGTTTCAGGTCTAACACTTGGTCCTACCTATTGGCTTGGTATTGTATACCAGGTTGTTTTAGGTCTAACACTTGGTCCTACCTATTGGCTTGGTATTGTATACCAGGTTGTTTTAGGTCTAACACTTGGTCCTACCTATTGGCTTGCTATTGTACACCAGGTTGTTTTAGGTCTAACACTTGGTCCTACCTATTGGCTTGGTATTGTTGTTGTTTTAGGTCTAACACTTGGTCCTACCTATTGGCTTGGTATTGTATACCAGGTTGTTTTAGGTCTAACACTTGGTCCTACCTATTGGCTTGGTATTGTTGTTGTTTTAGGTCTAACACTTGGTCCTACCTATTGGCTTGGTATTGTACACCAGGTTGTTTTAGGTCTAACACTTGGTCCTACCTATTGGCTTGGTATTGTTGTTGTTTTAGGTCTAACACTTGGTCCTACCTATTGGCTTGGTATTGTACACCAGGTTGTTTTAGGTCTAACACTTGGTCCTACCTATTGGCTTGGTATTGTTGTTGTTTTAGGTCTAACACTTGGTCCTACCTACTGGCTTGGTATTGTATACCAGGTTGTTTTAGGTCTAACACTTGGTCCTACCTATTGGCTTGGTATTGTATACCAGGTTGTTTTAGGTCTAACACTTGGTCCTACCTATTGGCTTGGTATTGTATACCAGGTTGTTTCAGGTCTAACACTTGGTCCTACCTATTGGCTTGGTATTGTACACCAGGTTGTTTTAGGTCTAACACTTGGTCCTATCTATTGGCTTGGTATTGTTGTTGTTTTAGGTCTAACACTTGGTCCTACCTATTGGCTTGGTATTGTTGTTGTTTTAGGTCTAACACTTGGTCCTATCTATTGGCTTGGTATTGTACACCAGGTTGTTTTAGGTCTAACACTTGGTCCTACCTATTGGCTTGGTATTGTTGTTGTTTTAGGTCTAACACTTGGTCCTATCTATTGGCTTGGTATTGTTGTTGTTTTAGGTCTAACACTTGGTCCTACCTATTGGCTTGGTATTGTTGTTGTTTTAGGTCTAACACTTGCAGGGCATATATGGGATACGGGAAATTCACTGTAGCACATTAGTTTACGAAGCCCCCCCCTCCCTATGAAAACGCACCTAAAGTTCTCTGTAACCCAATGTGAAGTGAAAGGCCCTTGCCAGCAGCCACTCCAGTGAAGCCTACATATCTCTACAACGTTCATGAAGTGACGGTCATTTGGATTCCTGCTCTGCTCTCTAAAGGATTCATCCTTTCTGATTTAATTTTGACCTTTCCATAAATTCACATCCTATTTCCCAGACGTAGATATTGCACAGGGCTTCTTCTTCTTCTTCTTTTTTTTATAGTTTCCCATTGAAAGTTTTGAAGGTTGTAATTGAAAAGAGTGCCGGGAGCAGAACAGAGAAATTACAGGATTTTTTTTTTAGGCTAATACCCCTGAGAGGAAAGGTGATCGTGTAAGGTCACCTTGTGATGATGCCTGCGAAGAAAACACTTTCTATTCCCGTCGCCATTCAGAACAACTCACACTATCATCGGTATTAGCATGCTGATTATATTCATGCTGTTTGCCTGAACACACACACACACACACACGGAGCGTTGGTTCAATGCACACCACGATAAGAACGATCGTTTATTCTGCACCTTTTAAAAAAAAAATCAGCATAGAAAACAAGGTGGAGAAAAGCAAGGTCCCACAGACACACACACACACACACACACACACACACACACACACACACACACACACACACACACACACACACACACACACACACACACACACACACACACACACACACACACACACACACACACACAAAGACACACACGTGCGCACACACACACACAGAACCTTACTCAAGAGCTGTTTTTACGTGCCTGGAATTGTTGTGCAATTTAAATGGTTAAATATAAAACTATTTGTGAAAAGACTAAATGTAATTTTATCTTCTAAATGACAGAATTGTTTTTACAGTAAAGACTCTGCTCACTCAGAGGCCCCACCCAAGTGAAAAGACATTGGTTGTAAACTATGAAATACACCCTTCTCTTCACCACGATATAAGCCGTTGACGAAAATCCAACTTTCTATTCCAAGGACGTGAGGACTTGCGGTCCCTGCGTTAAAAGGACAAGATCACCTACAGAACTAAGCCAACCTCATTGTGATCTCTGGTTGAACGACAAGAATCTTGTTCTTCATCGAATCTCAACGTGAAGGTGACGATCTACACGCCGGAAGGATGAATTTCAAATATACCAGGCAGAATGTAGCGTGAGCATATAGCATGGCAACTTGGTACGAACTTTGAACTCTTCTTCACTAGCTGTTGCGTTAGCAAAAGCAGCTGTAAACGTGGGCTAGAAAAGGACGGACAGAGTATCTGTTCTACCACACGACGACGTTACTACCAAGAATCGTTCTACAACCAGACATTCTTCAAAGAACAACCCGGCCTTCCATCTACGACCAACCGATCAAAGCGTAGCTCAGAGTAAATATTTATTGCATTTTCCTTTTTCAAATGGGCGGTTATTTAGAATGCATAAGATTCTGTATTTACGATAGCATAGCGTAGAATAGCATAGTCCGATAGAGACACAAAACCTTTTGTTCCTCAGTCTTCTCGCTCTTTCATTCAATCCCAACCCCCTTTCCTTTGTGTAACCAGCCGTCATATCGGCTCCGTCCACCAGGGACATGCATTTTCATGTATGACATAATTAGTAACCAATGTATGACCCATCCTGTGTATGTGTAATTCTGTGTGATTGTTTAGGTATTTAGTAAATAAATAATTAAAACAAATGTTGTATTGCTGATTCAACTTGTTAGCCAGGGTTGGTGAAGATGACCAAGAAGACCAAGAATGTACAACTTTCAGATGAGACTGAATAAGGTGATGATTAATATTGACTGCTATTCGAGGAAAAAGACTTACCAGGTCTTTAAGACATTATTCGGAAGATAACAGCTGTATAAACATTATTTTGTGGTGCCCCGACTTTCTAGTTAATTACATTTACATGATTAGCTCAATCACGTAATATTTATTACAGAGGAATTATTTTATAGAATAGCATGTCATATCACTTAATCCGGCATAGCCAAAGACACAACAGTAGCTACGCTATGAGACGTGCCTATAGTAGCTACATTTTGAGACTGGCCTATAGTAATTACAGTATGAGACTGCCCTATAGTAGCTACAGTTTGAGACTGGCCTATAAAAGCTACAGTATGTAGAGGCCTATAGTAACTACAGTATGAGACTGGCCAACAGTAGCTACAGTATGAGCCTGGCCTATTGTAGCTATAGTATGAGACTGGCCTATAGTAGCTACAGGGTGAGACTGGCCTATAGTAGCTACAATATGTAGAAGTCTATAGTAGCTACAGTGTGAGACTGGCCTATAGTAGCTACAGTATGTAGAAGTCTATAGTAGCTACAGTATGAGACTGGCCTATAGTAACTACAGTATGTAAAGGCCTATTGTAGCTACAGTATGTAGAGGCCTAAATTAGCTACAGTATGAGACTGGCCTATAGTAGTTACACTATGAGACTGGCCAATAGTAGTTACAGTATGTAGAGGCCTATAGTAGCTACAGTATGGTACTGGACTGTAGTAAGTACAGTATGAGACTGGCCAATAGTAGTTACAGTATGTAGAGGCCTATAGTAGTTACTGTATTAGACTGGCCTATAGTAGTTACAGTATGAGACTGGCCTATAGTAGCTACAGTATGAGACTGGCCTATAGTAGCTACAGTATGAGACTGGCCTATAGCAGTTATAGTATGAGACTGGCCTATAGTAGCTACAGTATGAGACTGGCCTATAGTGGCTACAGTATGAGACTGGCCTATAGCAGTTATAGTATGGGACTGGCCTATAGTAGCTACAGTATGAGACTGGCCTACAGTAATTACAGTATGAGACTGGCCTATAGTAATTACAGTACAAGACTGGACTATAGTAATTACAGTATGAGACTGGCCTATAGTATGAGACTGGCCTTTAGTAATTACAGTATGAGACTGGCCTATAGTAATTATAGTATGAGACTGGCCTATAGTAATTACAGTTTGAGACTGGCCTATAGTAATTACAGTATGAGACTGGCCTATAGTAATTACAGTACGAGACTGGACTATAGTAATTACAGTATGAGACTGGCCTATAGTAATTACAGTATGAGACTGGGCTATAGTATGAGACTGGCCTTTAGTAATTACAGTATGAGACTGGCCTATAGTAATTACAGTTTGAGACTGGCCTATAGTAATTACAGTATGAGACTGGCCTATAGTAATTACAGTACGAGACTGGACTATAGTAATTACAGTATGAGACTGGCCTATAGTAATTACAATATGAGACTGGCCTATAGTATGAGACTGGCCTTTAGTAATTACAGTATGAGACTGGCCTATAGTAATTACAGTATGAGACTGGCCTATAGTAGCTACAGTATGAGACTGGCCTATAGTATGAGACTGGCCTATAGTAATTATAGTATGAGACTGACCTACAGTAATTACAGTATGAGGACAGCGCCCCGCACACAAAAGCATTTCCATCCAAGCAGAGGCGTCACGACAGTCAGAAATAGCGTTAAAATAAACCACTTACCTTTGAAGATCTTCATCTGGTTGCAATCACAAGGGTCCCAGCTACATAACAAATAGTCATTTTTTTTGATAGTCCTTCTTTATATCCCCAAAAAGACAGTTTAGTTGGCGCGCAAGACTCAGTAATCCTGTTTCCCCCGTTCAAAATGCATACAAATGAATCCCGTAAGTTAGCAATAAACAAATCAAACAACGCTTATAATCAATCCTCAGGTACCCTAATATGTAAATACATTTTGGAGATTAGTATTGTTGTTTAGCGGAGATAAATAACAAAATGCACACCCTCACCGGAACGCGCTACAAACACTACAGCCAAAATGGCAGCCACTTAAGAAAAACGACAAATTTTTGCTCATTTTTCAAAAACAAGCCTGAAAATCTTTCTGAAGACTGTTGACATCTACTGGAAGCCCTGGGAACTGCAATCTGGGAGTTATTCCTGTTATATTCCCATTGACAGCCATAGTAATCAGGGGTGAGTTGAGGAAAAAAAACTCTGGATGGATTGTCGTCGGGTTTTCACCTGCCATATCAGTTATGTTATACTCACAGACATTATTTTAACTTCATATGGCTGCAGGGGCAGTATTGAGTAGCTTGGATGAAAAGGTGCCCATTGCAAATGGCCAGCTCCTCAGTCTCAGTTGCTTATATATGCATATTATTATTAGTATTGGATAGAAAACAATCTAAAGTTTCCAAAACTGTCAAAATATTGTCTGTGAGTATAAAATAAATGATATTGCAGGCGAAACCCTGAGGAAAATCTAAACCGGAAGTGGCTTCTATTTTGAAAACTCCATGTTCCATAGCCTCCCTTTACTGGATTTAAAGGGATATGAACCAGATTAATTTTCCTATCGCTTCCTCAAGGTGTCAACAGTCTTCAGACATAAATACAGGCTTTTATTTTGAAAAATGAGCCAGAACGATAACACCGCGTCAAGTGGTCACATGAGTTTTGCTCGCGCAACAGAATTCGGACAGCCATTTCCTTTCCCTCTCCTACTGTGAAAGACATTTACGGTTTATATATTATCGACTATATATTTTAAAAACAACCTGAGGATTGATTATATTTTTTTTGACATGTTTCTGTGGACATAATGGAAACTATTTGGAATTTTCGTCTGCGTTGTCGTGACCGCTCTTTCCTGTGGATTTTAGAACATAACGCGACAAACAAACAGAGGTATTTTGGATATAAAAATAATCTTTATGGAACAAAAGGAACATTTGTTGTGTAACTGGGAGTCTCGTGAGTGAAAACATCCGAAGATCATCAAAGGTAAACGATTCATTTGATTGCTTTTCTGATTTTTGTGACCGAGCTATATGATGCTAAGTGTACTTAATGTTTATCGTGCGATCGATAAACTTACACAATCACTTGGATTGCTTTCGCTGTAAAGCATAATTTCAAAATCTGACATTGCACTTGCAATCTACATTGCAATCTATATTGCACTTGTGATTTCATGAATACAAATATTTATAGTAATATTTATTGTATGTAGCGCTATGCTATTCATGGTTGTTGATGACACTTATCCCGATAGGGGGATTGCAGCCATAACAGGTTTTAACAGTTTTGGAAACTTTAGAGTGTTTTCTATCTACCAATTATATGCATATCCTAGCATCTGGGCCTGAGTAACAGGCAGTTTACTTTGGGCACCTCATTCATCCAAACTTTTGAATACTGCCCCCTATCCCTAAGAAGATAACCAATATCCTCTGACATGGTTATAAACAATGTTTAGGGGAAAATTAGTTTTCACACTTCAGCAATAGACTCTGTCATGTTGCTAAAAGCAACATTCTTGAGTTTCATAAGTATTCATAAACTGGTCACAATAATCTGTAGAATAATTAGCAGAATTCTAATTGTCAGCCGCCAGTATGTGAGAGGAAAGATGTTATTGGATTTAATCACCTTGGCAACACTTTGACACATGACGTAGTATTTATTTTGTACCGTCAGAACCAACTGCTGTTTAGGTATTTTCTTTGAAAGTGTCCTGAGCCTACCAACCCCTTACATTACCAGCCATTACACCGCCAAACACACAGATGAAATGCGTCCATTTTCTTGATGGTACCAGAGGAACAAGCTTAGCTTCATGAACACAGGGGCTGATGGGAAACATTTCGATTTGTATTGACTGGAGCCTCTAGTTGTGGTCATCTGATGGGAGATGCGATAGACGTGTGAAGGTGCCGAGGGAATACGTGGGGGACGAGGTGGGGGTAGACAGAGAAAGGTGAGGAGGGACTATGTGGGGTAGTAGAGAGGGAAGGTGAGGAGGGACTATGTGGGGTAGTAGAGAGGGAAGGTGAGGAGGGACTATGTGGGGGGGTAGAGAGGGAAGGTGAGGAGGGACTATGTGGGGGGGTAGAGAGGGAAGGTGAGGAGGGACTATGTGGGGTAGTAGAGAGGGAAGGTGAGGAGGGACTATATGGGGGGTAGAGAGGGAAGGTGAGGAGGGACTATATGAGGGGTAGAGAGGGAAGGTGAGGAGGGACTATGTGGGGGGTAGAGAGGGAATGTGAGGAGGGACAATATGGGGGAGGTTGAGAGGGAAGGTGAGGAGGGACAATATGGGGGAGGTTGAGAGGGAAGGTAAGGAGGGACAATATGGGGGAGGTTGAGAGGGAAGGTGAGGAGGGACTATATGGGGGGTGGTAGATAGGGAAGGTGAGGGAAGTTGAGGATGGACTATGTCGGTGCACACCTACATGCAATTGCTTAATGATTTCCTTTGCGGTCTCTGAATAGAACTAGCAGCATCTTCTAGGTTTCCATGTAGAGAAAGCCCTTCAGCAGCAGCTACCATTACACACCTGTGTGTGTGTGTGTGTGTGTGTGTGTGTGTGTGTGTGTGTGTGTGTGTGTGTGTGTGTGTGTGTGTGTGTGTGTGTGTGTGTGTGTGTGTGTGTGTGTGTGTGTGTGTGTGTGTGTGTGTGTGAGAGAGAGAGAGAGAGAGACCTTAATTTGGGAGTATGTGCTCGTTGTAAAGGCTGGAGTGGGATCAATGGAACGGTATCAAATATATCAATATAACATAATATACCATAATATACCATAATATACCATAATATAACATAATATACCATAATATACCATAATATAACATAATATACCATAATATACCATAATATACCAAATATACCATAATATCCCAAATATACCATAATATACCAAATATAACATAATATACCATAATATAACATAATATACCATAATATACCATAATATACCAAATATACCATAATATACCATAATATAACATAATATACCATAATATACCATAATATACCAAATATACCATAATATACCAAATATACCATAATATACCATAATATACCATAATATACCATAATATAACATAATATACCATAATATACCAAATATACCATAATATACCAAATATACCATAATATACCAAATATACCATGTGCTCCATTCCAGCCAATTATTACGTAAAGTGTTTTTTGCAGTTTTTTGGACTTCCAGACATGACTGCATGACGTCGATTAATCGGGCTCCCTGTTCAAAGTGCCTACAACAAAAACATAGTGTGTTTTTCTCCTTCTTAAAATTTAAAGCATTCACATTGATGTAACACAATATATATTCAATACACTTGGCATATTATTTAACAGCAGGGAATATTACTTTTTAATAGACGAGTGCAAGGTCCTTGATTAGGCGTAATGCATTGTATTTTGTATTTTGTAGTTTAATGGTAGTAACAAAATCATAATGACATTAGCATAAATATTCAAATAGGATAGGCTTTAAACATATAGTTTCAAGAGAAATAAAAAATATCAACCAAAATATGTCTGTCTTATTCTGTGATGTAACTGCATTAACCTCACAATGTTTAACAATGGAGAAGCTGTACCCAGCTCCAGGAGACGAGTCTATTGTAGATGTATTATCATTGACCTTACTTTGTGTGTGTTGAATAGGTGGAATGGGTGGAATGGGTTCATATCAACATCAATTCTAAACACTACAGCCTGGCCTATGTGATTTAGAGGAGCTCTGGGTGGCTGAGGTCTCACAGAACTCTAGAGGAGCTCTGAGTGACTGAGGTCTGAGTCCTTACAGAACTCTAAAGCAGCTCTGGGTGACTGAGGTCTGAGTCCTTACAGAACTCT
>NC_088398.1:80379416-80414416 GCF_034236695.1 Oncorhynchus nerka
AATGGATTTTACAAAAGACAGAAATGGGGAAGAGCCTCATTCAGTGTCAGTGGGAGTGTTAAGGGACATCTTTAATCAGTTTGACCTAGTGGATGTTTGGAGAACTAAACATCCAAACACAAGACAGTATACGTGGGTGAAGGTTTTTGGGGCTAGGGTGAGTGCAGCTCGACTTGATCGTTTTTACATGTCCAGGAATCAGAGCAATAGGCTGCTGGGTGCTACCATTCTCCCAGTGGGGTTTTCGGATCACCACATAACCATGGCTCGGCTGTCTATTTCACCAGGGCCCCGGCAGGCATCTTATTGGAAGTTCAATGTAAAGCTCTTACAAGATGCCACCTTTGCTCAGGTTTCCAGACTTTTTGGGAAAGATCGAAAGAGAGGAGTATGAGTCTCTGAGTCAATGGTGGGATGTGGGGAAAGTGCAAATTCGGCTTTTCTGTCAACAGTACACAGCTCTCTCATCCTCAGAGGCTAGGAGAGTATTGGGGGAACTAGAGCGGTGTATTAGTGAGATGGAGGTAGAGATGGTGGGGCAAGGCAATGTAGGCCTCCAGGCTAACTTAGCCGATTACGTAGGGACCTGGGCAGTTTTTTTCCAGGTTAAAGCAAAGGAGCACTTGTAAGAGCTAGGTTCTCCATGCTCAAGGAGATGGATGCTCCCAGCTCCTTCTTCTTTGGTTTGGAAAGACAGAGCAGTGAAGCCAAGGGTATGCATTGTCTACGGCTGTCTGATGGGAGGGTGACCTCTGTGGTGGGGGGAGATGCGGGAGCGGACAGAGTTTTATACTGAATTGTATAGGGCAGAAATGTGTGATCCTATGTGTGCTCAGGTCTTGTTCGAAGGACTCCGCTTTCGGGGCACAGAGGATGAAATGGACATTCCTCTGTTGTCACATGAACTGGCAGAGGCAGTAACTCAGATGTCCCCGGTCGCACCCGGGGTCGATGGACTTCCAGTGGAATTTTACAAAAATTCTGGGAACAATTGGACAGGATTTCTTTTGCGTGTTGCGTGCCGGGGGGGAGAGTTGCCGATGACGCTGGGCGGCTCTGACTCTCCTGCCCAAAAAAGGGGACTTGTGTGAACTTAAGAACTGGACATTACTCTGTGCGGACTACAAGATTTTTGCCTGTCCCTCTAACAGACTGAAGTCCCATCTGACTCTATAATACACAAGGACCAGACATATTGTGTACCGGGACGCTCAATCACGGACAACTTGTTCTTGATTAGGGACATGTTGGACTTGTCGAGAGGTTCTAATGAACTTTGACTGGTCTCTTTAGATCAAGAGAAGGCTTTTGATAGAGTGGATCATGAGTATCTGTTTAATGTGATGTCTGTGTTTGGGTTTGGGAAGAGTTTTGTGACCTGTGTGAAGCTGTTGTATGACATGTATGGTTAAGGTGGGAGGGGGCTCAGTAGGCCAGTCTGGGGTGAGACGGGGGGATTAGACAAGGATGCCTCTATCTGGGCAGCTGTACACTAGCCATTGAGCCTTTTTTAGGAAAGCTTGCGGGAGTGTGCTGACAGGCATGGATGTGGTGCAGAATAGCAGTCTCAGCATATGCAGATGATGTTTCTGTGATGGTCAGGGATGGGCAAGATATGGGAACTAGAGACCAGTCTGAAGGTGTACGAGGAGCTTCATCAGCTAAGGTAATGGGCAAAGAGCAAAGCTCTGTTATGTGGGGCATGGGGGGATAGGGCTCCTCCTCTGCTTCCAGGGGGTTTGCAGGGTTGTGAAGGGCTTAAAGTGTTGGGGGTGTACCTGGGCTCGGGAGAGGTGGGTCAGCAAGAACTGGGAGGGGCTGTCACAGGCAGTGGTGTCAAGACTGGCCAGGTGGAGGTGGCTCCTGTCTCCTGTCTCCTGTCCTGGCTGTCCTCAACCCCCCGCCGGTCTGCTTGCAGACCTGCAACGCAAGCTGGTGGACTTCTTTGGTCGGGACATCACTGGCTGAAGGTGCAGTTTTGTACATGACCGTACACGAAGGAGGACAGGGCCTGGTGGAACTGGAGAGCAGGATGGCTGCTTTCCGACTAAAGGCGGTGCAGAGACTGCTGTACCACACTGATGTTGGCTGAGGAACCAGCATGCGCTAAGCTGAGGAGAGCTGGCGGATTAGGTTGGACCGGCAGCTGTTCCTCATGAAGCTGGAGAGGCTGAGTACAGCAGGTCTCTCAGAGTTTTACTCAGCGGTGCTGAGGGCCTCAGCTGCTAAGACCCACACGAGAAGGGGTGGAGCCTGGGCAGTGGGTGTGGGAGGAGCTATCTTCCACAACCCAGCCATCCCTTTGAGATCGGTTCAGTCGGCCAACCTGCAGAGGCAACTGATGGCAGGGGGTTTACAAAGGCTGGGTGACCTGAGACTGCTTGGAGAGGAGGGGTCCGAGGTCTTGGCGCAACAAACAGGAATAACGTCTCTTAGGCTGGAGAGATTCCTGGAGGAGGTCCAGGAGGCACTGTCTGAGCCGGGTAAGGGGTGTTTGAGAGGCCAAAGGGAGAGGGGCCTCAATGTTCCCGCCACTGCAGGTGACGGCAGAGACTGAGACTGGCAAGGTGGTCTGGAGGACTTGTTCTTAACACTCCAGCCTGGGGAGTTTGAGGGGGTGGGAGGTAAAGCCCTCTACAACCTCTGTGTTAAGGTTAGGAGCATTAGAAGCCTAACAGGAGTGAAGGCACATCAGTGGCAGGGGGTATGTGGGGTGGAGAGTATGGTGGGTTTTAGATGGAGGGCGCCTCTACAAACCCCCAGTACCAAAGAGGTCAGGGGACCTCCAGTGGAGGGTTCTTCATGGAGCCCTGGCCACTAACAGCTCTGGCACGGTTGATCCGGGAATTGGGCAGGGGTGTCCTTTCTGTCTAATGAAAGAAACTGTAATTCATGTGTTTTCTGTGTGCACCAGGTTAATGCCATTAATGTCTCTGTGTGACAGGTTGGGGGTGGTTTTTGCTGTTGGGATGTTTATAATGGGATACAGGTATTCGAGTAAGGAGAAAGAAAAATGTGTTTTGTTGAATTTTCTGTTTGCTCAGGCAAAGTTAGCTATTTGGCTAACAAGGAGGAACAGGGTCAAAGGTGGGGGGGGATAACAGACCCTTTACTACTGTTTAATGGGATGGTCTCTGCGCCTTAGGTTGAGTTTGAGTTCTATAAATGATCAAATGTGTGGAGATGTTTGAGGAGATATGGTGTGTTGGGGGGCTGTCTGTATTCTGGGAAGATGTTTTGGATATACGGTTGTAGGAGAGGTTTTTTGTGTATGGTGATTTGTACAGGATATATTTTTATTTTTTATTTTAGGAGTGGGGGTGAGTTTTAAATTAATTGAGAATGTTTCAATAAAGAAAGACCAAAAGTCAAAAAAGTCTCTCTGTCTCTCTCTCTCTCTCTCTCTCTCTCTCTCTCTGTCTCTCTCTCTCTCTCTGTCTCTCTCTCTCTCTCTCTCTCTCTCTCTCTCTCTCTCTCTCTCTCTCTCTCTCTCTCTCTCTCTCTCTGTCTCTCTCTCTCTCTCTCTCTCTCTCTCTCTGTCTCTCTCTCTCTCTCTCTCTCTCTCTCTCTCTCTCTCCCTCTCTCTCCCTCTCTCTCTCTCTCTCTCTCTCTCTCTCTCTCTCTCTCTCCTCTCTCTCTCTCTCTCTCTCTCTCTCTCTCTATGTCTCTGAAGATGGTACTGTACATTTCCAGTTACTGTAACCCAGGTTGACCTGCTACAGTAGAACATGTCAGACTTTACTGATTTGCAGATTGGCCAAAAGGTTATAAAGCACACAATTCCAGGCTCGCTACTTCTAACAGTTTGGCAGTTTGTACAGTAACCACAAGACTAGTGTAAATGCATATTCCATCAGTGCTCTGTGATGGGAGAGACAGAGCTCTGTGATGGGGTAGACAAAGCTTTGTAATGGGTTAGACAGAGGTCTGTAACGGGGTAGACAGAGTTCTGTGATGGGGTAGACAACTCTGTGATGGGGTAGACAGCTCTGTGATGGGGTAGACAGAGCTCTGTAGTGGGGCAGACAGCTCTGTGATGGGGTAGACAGAGTTCTGTGATGGGGTAGACAACTCTGTGATGGGGCAGACAGTGATGGGGTAGACAGAGTTCTGTGATGGGGTAGACAGAGTTCTGTGATGGGGTAGACAGAGTTCTGTGATGGGGTGGACAAAGCTTTGTAATGGGTTAGACAGAGGTTGTAATGGGTTAGACAACAGAGGTCTGTAGACAAGCTCTGTGATGGGGTAGACAGAGTTCTGTGATGGGGTAGACAGAGTTCTGTGATGGGGTAGACAGAGTTCTGTGATGGGGTAGACAGAGGTCTGTAATGGGGTAGACATTAATTGAGGAAAATAAGAACAATCCTAAATGTATTTTTGATACTGTCGCAAAGCTAACTAAAAAGCAGCATTCCCCAAGTGAGTATGGCTTTCACTTCAGCAGTAATTAATTCATGAACTACTTTGAGGAAAAGATCGTCATTATTAGAAAGCAAATTACAGACTCCTCTTTAAATCTGCGTATTCCTTCAAAGCTCAGTGTCCCGAGTCTGCACAACTCTGCCAGGACTTAGGATCAAGAGAGACACTGAAGTGTTTTAGTACTGTCACACCCTGACCATAGTTTGCTTTGTATGTTTCTATGTTTTGTTTGGTCAGGGTGTGATCTGACTGGGCATTCTATGTTGGATGTCTTGTTTGTCTGTTTCTGTGTTTGGGCCTGATATGGTTCTCAATCAGAGGCAGGTGTTAGTCATTGTCTCTGATTGGGAGCCATATTTAGGGTGCCTGTTTGTGTTGGGTTTTGTGGGTGGTTGTCTCCTGTGTCAGTACCACACGGGACTGTTTCGGGTTTTCACGTTTCTTGTTTTTTAGTTTATTCATGTATAGTTTCATTATTAAAGAACCATGAATTATAACCACGCTGCATGTTGGTCCGCCTCTCCTTCCCAGGAAGAATCCCGTTACAAGTACTATATCCCTTGACACAATGATGAAAATAATCATGGCCTCTAAACCATCAAGCTGCATACTGGACCCTATTCCAACTAAACTACTGAAAGAGCTGCTTCCTGTGCTTGGCCCTCCTGTGTTGAACATAATAAACGGCTCTCTATCCACCGGATGTGTACCAAACTCACTAAAAGTGGCAGTAATAAAGCCTCTCTTGAAAAAGCCAAACCTTTACCCAGAAAATATAAAAAACGATCAACTTATATCGAATCTTCCATTCCTCTCAACATTTTTTGAAAAGGCTGTTGTTCATCAACTCACTGCCTTCCTGAAGACAAACAATGTATACGGAATGCTTCAGTCTGATTTTAGACTTCATCATAGCACTGAGACTGCACTTGTGAAGGTGGCAAATGACCTTTTAATGGCATCAGACCGAGGCTCTGCATCTGTCGTCGTGCTCCTAGACCTTAGTGCTGCTTTTGATACCATCTATCACCACATTCTTTTGGAGAGATTGGAAACCCAAATTGGTCTACAATGACAAGTTCTGGCCTGGTTTAGATTTTATCTGTCAGAAAGATATCATTTTGTCTCTGTGAATGGTTTGACCTCTGACAAATCAACTGTAAATGTCAGTGTTCCTCAAGGTTCCGTTTTAGGACCACTATTGTTTTCACTATATATTTTACCTCTTGGGGATGTCATTCGAAAACATAATGTTAACTTTTACTGCTATGCGGATGACACACAGCTGTACATTTCAATGAAACATGGTGAAGCCCCAAAATTGCCCTCGCTAGAAGCCTGTGTTTCAGACATAAGGAAGTGGATGGCTGCAAACTTTCTACTTCTAAACTCGAACAAAACAGAGATGCTTGTTCTAGGTCCCAAGAAACAAAAAGATCTTCTGTTGAATCTGACAATTAATCTTAATGGTTGTACAGTCGTCTCAAATAAAACTGTGAAGGACCTCGGCGTTACTCTGGACCCTGATCTCTCTTTTGACGAACATATCAAGACTGTTTCAAGGACAGCTTTTTCCATCTACGTAACATTGCAAAAATCAGAAACTTTCCGTCCAAAAATGATGCAGAATAATGTATCCATGCTTTTGTTACTTCTAGGTTAGACTACTGCAATGCTCTACTTTCCGGCTAGCCGGATAAAGCACTACATAAACTTCAGTTAGTGCTTAATACGGCTGCTAAAAATCCTGACTAGAACCAAACAATGTGATCATATTACTCCAGTGCTAGCCTCCCTACGCTGGCTTCCTCTCAAGGCAAGGGCTGATTTTAACGTTTTACTGCTAACCTACAAAGCATTACATGGGCTTGCTCCTACCTATCTCTCTGATTTGGTCCTGCCATACATACCTACACGTACGCTACGGTCACAAGATGCAGGCCTCCTAATTGTCCCTAGAATTTCAAAGCAAACAGCTGGAGGCAGGGCTTTCTCCTATAGAGGTCCATTTTTATGGAATGGTCTGCCTACCCTTGTGAGAGACGCAAACTCGGTCTCAACCTTTAAGTCTTTACTGAAGACTCATCTCTTCAGTGAGTCATATGATTGAGTGTAGTCTGGCTCAGGAGTGTGAAGGTGAACGGAAAGGCTCTGGAGCAACGAACTGCCCTTGTTGTCTCTGCTCGGCCGGTTCACCTCTTTCCACTAGGATTCTCTGCCTCTATCCCTATTACAGGGGATGAGTCACTGGCTTACTGGTGCTCTTTCATGCCGTCCCTAGGAGGGGTGCGTCACTTGAGTGGGTTGAGTCACTGAAGTGATCTTCCTGTCTGGGTTGGCGCCACCCCTTGGGTTGTGCCGTGGCGGAGATCTTTGTGGGCTATACTCGGCCTTGTCTCAGGATGGTAAGTTGGTGGTTGAACATAGCCCTCTAGTGGTGTGGGGGCTGTGCTTTGGCAAAGTGGGTGGGGTTATATCCTTCCTGTTTGGCCCTGTCCGGGGGGGTATCATCGGATGGGGCCACAGTGTCTCCTGACCCCTCCTGTCTCAGCCTCCAGTATTTATGCCGCAGTAGTTTATGTGTCGGGGGGATAGGGTCAGTTTGTTATATCTGGAGTACTTCTCCTGTCGTATCTGGTGTCCTGTGTGAATTTAAGTATGCTCTCTCTAATTATCTCTTCCTCTCTTGCTTTCTCTCTCTCTGAGGACCTGAGCCGTAGGACCATGCCTCAGGACTACCTGGCAGGATGACTCATTGCTGACCCCAGTCCACCTGGCCGTGCTGCTGCTCCAGTTTCAACTGTTCTGCCTGCGGCTATGGAATCCTGACCTGTTCACCGGATGTGCTACCTGTCCCAGACCTATTATTTGACCATGCTGGTCATTTATGAACATTTGAACATCTTGGCCATGTTCTGTTATAATCTCCACCCGACACAGCCAGAAGAGGACTGGCCACCCCTCATAGCCTAGGCAGGGTTTCTGTACAGCACTTTGAGATATCAGCTGATGTACGAAGGGCTATATAAATACATTTGATTTGATTTTGATTTGATTTGTGATGGGGTAGACAGAGCTCTGCGATGGGGTAGACAGAGTTCTGTAATTGAGTAGACATAGCCCTCTTTTGGGGTAGACAGAGCTCTGTAATGGGGTTGAGAGAGCTCTGTGATGGGGTAGACAGAGATCTGTGATGGGGTACACAGAGATCTGTGATGGGGAAGATAGAGATCTGTGATGTGGAAGACAGATATGTGATGGGGTAAACAAAGATTTGTGATGGGGTAGACAGAGTTCTGTAATTGGGTAGACATAGCCCTCTTTTGGGGTAGACAGAGCTCTGTAATGGGGTTGAGAGAGCTCTGTGATGGGGTAGACAGAGATCTGTGATGGGGTATACAGAGCTCTAAGATGGGGTAGACAGAGCTCTGTGATGGGGTAGACAGAGATCTGTGATGGGGTATACAGAGCTCTAAGATGGGGTAAACAGAGCTCTGTGGTGTTGTAGACAGAACTGTGTAATAGGGTAGACAGCTCTGTGGTGTATTAGACAGAACTCTGTGATAGGGTAGACATAGCTCTGTGATGGGGTAGACAGAGCTGTGAGTGAGAGGACTGAAAATGTTTACATGGAAATTTGATGAGTCAGGAAAAGAGGAGGGAAAATCTGAATGCTCACAGTTATTTCATCAGCTCATCAGTTGCATATCTTTAGGTAGATTTATAGTGACAGGATTCTAATAACTCTAATAAAAACGTATAACATTTCTCCAAACGTAATGGTAGTGCAGGTTTAATACCGGTTTTAATGCCATCTCAATGAAACACCATTGCTAATGCACCTGCTCTACTTTGAACGATGGTACATCCCCACAGCCCACACAGATGAAACATTAACCAGCTACTCGTGGTAATGTACATTTTGAAATGCATGAGGCAGCTTCTTCTAGGTCTCCATAGAAGATGTCAAGGTTCATTAGTTCGATGTCTTTTCAAAATGCCTGTTAGGTTACGAGTTCGGATGTATGATAACACCATACTGTAGGTAATATTCTACAACATGTTAGTCAAAACAAGCATTGTAATTGGTTGAGACACATTCTAAGCTTTGCTAAAAAAAGCTATTTATGGGTAGGCCTATGATGCATAAATAGGCTACTTTTATTTACTCTTCTGTCAAAGAAATTGCTTCACTCCCAGTGTTTCATCATCCGGTGTTCCATCTTCCAGTGTTCCGTCGTCCGGTGTTCCGTCGTCCGGTGTTCCTTCGTCCGGTGTTCCTTCGTCCGGTGTTCCGTCGTCCAGTGTTCCGTCGTCCGGTGTTCCGTCGTCCGGTGTTCCGTCGTCCAGTGTTCCGTCGTCCAGTGTTCCTTCGTCCGTCCAGTGTTCATCTTCCAGTGTTCTTCGTCCCAGTGTTCCGTTCCTGCTCAGTGTTCCGCTGCTCAGTGTTCCGTTCAGTGTTCCGTCGTCCAGTGTTCCATCTTCCAGTGTTCCTTCGTCCGGTGTTCCGTCGTCCGGTGTTCCGTCGTTCAGTGTTCCGTCGTTCAGTGTTCCGTCGTCCAGTGTTCCGCCGCGTTCAGTGTCCGCCGGCCGTCCGGTGTTCCGCCAGTGTTCCGTCGTTCAGTGTTCCGTCGTTCGGTGTTCCGTCGTCCGGTGTTCCGTCCTTCGGTGTTCCGTCGTCCAGTGTTCCGTCGTCCAGTGTTCCGTCGTTCAGTGTTCCGGTGTTCCGTCGTTCAGTGTTCCGTCGTCCAGTGTTCCGTCGTTCAGTGTTCCGTCGTCCAGTGTTCCGTCGTTCAGTGTTCCGTCGTTCAGTGTTCCGTCGTCCAGTGTTCCGTCGTCCAGTGTTCCGTCGTCCAGTGTTCCTGTTCCGTCGTCCAGTGTTCCTGTTCCGTCGTCCAGTGTTCCATCATCCAGTGTTAAATGGAACTGAATCAAACAAATCAAATGTATGGAAACCACACGTTTGACATCAATTCCATTCCAGCCATTATAATTAGCCCACCCTTTTGCCCCTCCCACCAGCCTCCACTGATACAACGACATGTCAATAGAATAGCAGGTTAATGTAAATTAAATTCAGTTGGTGTGCTTGATCTCCAGCTTCTGTTTGAAGTGATTATGTTAGCTGTGCACTTGGCTAGCTAGCGATGGAGAAGAGTCTGGTAAGCAACCATCGTTGTTTGGCACAGCAACTTGCAGTAGAATGAACCTCAATGGAACGAACGACCAGTCAACTTGGCTGGCAATGGCACCAACAGAACAAACGGCCAGTCGGCTCAGCTGGAATCTCTAGATTTGTGTTGGTACTATATTCTTGTGGAGGGATGAAATAGTAAAATAATCAAAAGTACTGTATGCCTGTGGTGCCTTTTTTGTTCATGGTGGTGTACTGAACCTTGGTTAGCAATAAACTACCAAAGAAGCACAGTGGTTAGCAATAAAACACTCCAAACTAGTCATCTCAATCCGCTGTGTGTGTGTGTGTGAGTGTGTGTGTGTGTGTGTGTGTGTGTCTATTTATCCTTAGTCATCCTCATAGAGTGAGTGTAGTTGAGAAGTTCAGTGTTACTTTCAGAGCCTCTCTCTCTATGGGGACTATGGGGTCTGCTGATATACTGCTTCTACACCGAGGTGTTGCTGATTTACATCCTTTCATATTATATCACACAACTAAGCAGACATTATTTCACTCACTCGCTCTCTTTCTGCTCTCTCACATCTCTCTCTCCTCTCTCTATTCTCTCTCTCCTCTCTCTCTTTCTCTGCTCTCTCCTCTCCCTCTCTCCTCCCTCTCTCTCCTCTCCCTCTCTCCTCTCCCTCTCTCCTCTCCCTCTCTCCTCCCCTCTCTCCTCTCTCTATTCTCTCTCTCCTCTCTCTCTTTCTCTGCTCTCTCCTCTCTCGCCTCATTATCCTCTCTCTCCTCTCCCTCTCTCCTCCCTCTCTCTCCTCTTTCTCCTCTCTCCTCTTGCTCTCGCTCACTCAATAACTCTATATCTCCATCTCTCCGTCTCTCTCCTTCCCCCGTCTCTATCCACATCGTGTTCTTCTTAGACAGAGAGACAGCTAAAGGGGTTTTGTATTTTTATCTTGTAAAGAACATTGACTGAAATTCAGCTAAGTGTCATTGTACTCCTGTCATCTCCCCCTGAGTCCTCCTCTTCCTCCTCCTGTCCCTACTAAGTGCCCCCTTACTATGGTACGTCTACTGAGTGAACAAAACATTAAGAACACTTTTTACTTTTTTGATTTAGACTTAGCAGGTGAATTCAGGTGAACGCTATGATCCCTTATTGATGTCACTTGTTAAATCCACTTCAAATCAGTGTAAATGAAGGGGAGGAGACAGGTTAAAGAAGGATGTTTAAGCCTTGAGACAATTGAGACATGGATTGTGTATGTGTGCCATTCAGAGAGTGAATGGGCAAAATAAAATATTTAAGTGTCTTTGATCGGGGTATAGTAGTTTTATGAATTTTTTATGTATTTATTTATTTCACCTTTATTTAACCAGATGGGCCAGTTGAGAACAAGTTCAGCGGAGTCAATCACCACCTTCCGGAGACACCTGAAACCCCACCTCTTTAAGGAATACCTAGGATAGGATAAAGTAATCCTTCTCACCCCCCCCCCCCCCTCCCCCTTAAAAGACCTAGATGCACTATTGTAAAGTGGCTGTTCCACTGGATGTCATAAGGTGAAAGCACCAATTTGTAAGTCGCTCTGGATAAGAGCGTCTGCTAAATGACTTAAATGTAAATGTAAATGTTCTCATTTACAACTGCAACCTGGCCAATATAAAGCAAAGCAGTGCCACACAAACAACGACACAGAGTTACACATAAACAAATGCACAGTCCAATAACACAAAATAAAAGAAAAATTGAAAAATCTCTATACAGTGTAGAAGAGTAGGGAGATGAGCAATAAATAGTCCCTAGAGGCGAAAATAATTACAATTTAGCATTAATAGTGATGGATGTGCAGATGATGATGTGCAGTGATACTGGGGTGCAAAAGAGCAAGAGGATAAGTAATAATATGGGGATGAGGTAGTTGGGTGGGCTATTTACAGATTTGCTGTGTACAGGTACAGTGATCGGTAAGCTGCTCTGACAGTTGATGCTTAAAGAGAGGGAGATAAAATACTCCAGTTTCAGAGACTTTTGCAATTCGTTCCAGTCATTGGCATCAGAGAACTGGAAGGAAAGGCGACCAAAGGAAGTGTTGGCTTTGGGGATGACCAGTGAAATATACTGCTGTTGCGCGTGCTACGGGTGGGTGTTGCTATGGTGAGCAGTGAGCTGAGATGAGGCGGGGCTTTACCTAGCAAAAACTTATAGATGGCCTGGAGCCAGTGGGTTTGGGGACGGATATGTAGTGAAGGCCAGCCAACGAGAGCATACAGGTCGCAGTGGTGGGTAGTATATGTGGCTTTGGTGATAAAACGGATGGCACTGTTATAGATTACATCCAGTTTGCTGAGTAGAGTGTTGGTGGGCTATTTTGTAGATGACATCACCGAAGTCAAGGATTGGTAGGATGGTCAGTTTTACGAGGGTATGTTTTGCAGCATGAGTGAAGGATGCTTGTTTTGAAATTTGAAGCAAATTCTAGATTTATTTTTGGATTGGCAATGCTTAATGTGAGTCTGGAAGGAGAGTTTACAATCTAACCAGACACCTAGGTATTTGTGGTTGTCCACATATTCTAGGTTGGAACCGTCCAGAGTAGTGATGCTGGACTTGCGGGCAGGTGCGGGCAGCGATCGGTTGAAGAGCATGCATTTAGTTTTACTTGCATTTAAAAGCAGTTGGAGGCAACGTAAGGAGTGTTGTATGGTGTTGAAGCTCGTTTGGAGGTTAGTTAGCACAGTGTCCAAAGAAGGGCCAGCTGTATACAGAATGGTGTCGTCTGCGTAGAGATGGATCAGAGAATCACCAGCAGCAAGAAATCAAATCAAATCAAATGAAATGTTATTTGATAACATGGTTAGCAGATGTTAAAAGAAATGCTTGTGCTTCTAGTTCCGACAATGCAGTGATAACCAACAAGTAATCTAACTGGCACCAAAACTACTGTCTTATACACAGTGTAAGGGGATGGAATATGTACCGGATATATGAATGAGTGATGGTACAGAGCAGCATACAGTAGATGGTTGACAGTATACACATATGAGATGAGTATGTAGACAAAGTAAACAAAGTGGCATAGTTAAAGTGGCTAGTGACATAAGGATGCAGTCGATGATCTAGAGTACAGTATATACATATGCATATGAGATGAATAATGTAGGGTAAGTAACATTATATAAGGTAGGATTGTTTAAAGTGGCTAGTGATATATTTACATCATTTCCCATCAATTCCCATTATTAAAGTGGCTGGAGTTGGGTCAGTGTCAATGACAGTGTGTTGGCAGCAGCCACTCAATGTTAGTGGTGGCTGTTTAACAGTCTGATGGCCTTGAGATAGAAGCTGTTTTTCAGTCTCTCGGTCCCAGCTTTGATGCACCTGTACTGACCTCGCCTTCTGGATGATAGCGGGGTGAACAGGCAGTGGTTCGGGTGGTTGATGTCCTTGATGATCTTTATGGCCTTCCTGTAACATCGGGTGGTGAGGTGTCCTGGAGGGCAGGTAGTTTGCGGTGATGCGTTGTGCAGACCTCACTACCCTCTGGAGAGCCTTACGGTTGAGGGCGGAGCAGCTACCAGGCGGTGATACAGCCCGCCAGGATGATTGCATCTGTAGAAGTTTTGAGTGCTTTTGGTGACAAGCCGAATTTCTTCATCCTCCTGAGGTTGAAGAGGCGCTGCTGCGCCTTCTTCACGACGCTGTCAGTGTGAGTGGACCAATCAGTTTGTCTGTGATGTGTATGCCGAGGAACTTAAAACTTTACCCTTCCACTACTGATCCATCGATGTGGATAGGGGGTGTTCCCTCTGCTGTTTCCTGAAGTCCACAATCATCTCCTTAGTTTTGTTGACGTTGAGTGTGAGGTTATTTTCCTAACACCACACTCCGAGGGCCCTCACCTCCTCCCTGTAGGCCGTCTCGTCGTTGTTGGTAATCAAGCCTACCACTGTTGTGTCGTCCGCAAAACTGATTGAGTTGGAGGCGTGCATGGCCACGCAGTCGTGGGTGAACAGGGAGTACAGGAGAGGGCTCAGAACGCACCCTTGTGGGGCCCCCGTGTTGAGGATCAGCGGGGAGGAGATGTTGTTGCCTACCCTCACCACCTGACATCATTGATAAATACAGATAAAAGAGTCGGCCCGAGAATTGAACCCTATGGCACCCCCATAGAGGCTGCCAGTCCGGACAACAGGCCCTCCGATCTGACACACTGAACTCTATCTGAGAAGTAGTTGGTGAACCAGGTGAGGCAGTCATTTGAGAAGCCAAGGCTATTGAGTCTGCCGATAAGAATGCGATGATTGACAGAGTCGAAAGCTTTGGCCAGGTCAATGAAGACGGCTGCACAGTACTGTCTTTTATCGATGGCGGTTATGATATCGTTTAGGACTTTGAGTGTGGCTGAGGTGCACCCATGACCAGCTCGGAAACCAGATTGCATAGTTGAGAAGGTACGGTGCGATTCGAAATGGTCGGTGATCTGTTTATTAAGTTTTCAAAGATTTTAGAAAAGCAGAGCAGGATGGATATAGGTCTATAACAGTTTGGGTCTATAGTGTCTCCCCATTGAAGAGAGGTATGACCGCGGCAGCTTTCCATTCTTTGGGGATCTCAGATGAAACGAAAGAGAGGTTGAACAGGCTAGTAATAGGGGTTGCAACAATTTCGGCAACAAATTAGTATGTGCAACAATTTAGTGTGGGCATGGCGCACCGGTTTGCGGCAAGAACTGCAACACTGCTGGGTTTTTCAGCCTCATCCATTGCCCGTGTGTATCAAGAACGGTCCACAACCCACAGGACTGGTTAGGACTGGATACGAATGGATAAGACTGGTTAGAATTGGCAGCTAGTTACAGTAGAATCAACAGATATACCTCCAGGACTAATAATATCTCCTTATCTACTAATAGCCATTATCTCCTTATCTACTAATATAGTTAATATCTCCTTATCTACTTATAGCCATTATCTCCTTATCTACTAATATAGTTAACATATCCTTATCTACTAATAGCCATTATCTCCTTATCTACTCATTAATATGGTTATTATCTCTTTATCAACTAATGGACATTATCTACTAATATAGTTACTTTTTCCTTATCAACCAATACAGTTAATATCTCCTTACCAACTAATAGACATGATCTCCTTATCTACTAATATAGTTAATATCTCCTTATATTTACCAATGTAGTTAATATCTTCTTATCAACTAATATAGTTAACTATATTACTTGATAAGGAGATGTTGGATCTGACAAAAAAATACAAATTTCGCCAAAAATGACATACTCAAATCTAACTGCCTGTAGCTCAGGCACTGAAGCATATTATTGGTACCATTTGAAAGGAAACACTTTGAAGTTTGTGGAAATGTGAAAGGAATGTAGGAGAATATAACACATTAGATCTGGTAAAAGACAACACAAAGGAAAAAACAACCGTTCTTTTGCATGTTTTTGCACCATCATATTTGAAATGCATGTGAAAGGCCATAATGTATTATTCCAGCCCAGGTGCAATTCAGATTTTGTCCACAAGATGGTATGTGCAAAGTTTTAGACTGATCCAATGAACCATTGCATTACTGTTCAACATGTTGTATCAAGACTGCCCAAATGTACCTAATATGTTTAGTAATAACTTTTCATGTTCGACATTGTGCACTCTCCTTAAACAATAGCATGGTATTATTTCACTGTAATAGCTACTGTAAATTGGACAGTGCAGTTAGATTAAACAAGAATTTAAGTTTTCTGTACATATCAGATATGTCTATGTCCTGGGAAATGTTCTTGCTACTTACAACCTCATGCTAATCGCATTAGCCTACGTTAGCTCAATCATTCTGTGGGAGGGAATAATACACTACGGCCTTTGCATAAAAAAAAATAAACCAAAAATAGGTTGTTTTTTCTTTGTATTATCTTTTACCAGATCTATTGTGTTATATTCTCCTTTCAAATGGTATCAAGAATATGCATATCCTTGCTTCAAACCTCCCTCTAATCTTACACAATCAACCAATCAGAATCTCTGACGTGTGCATACTCATTTTCCTTCCTAAAGTACCATGTCAACCCTTCTCCTTCACCTCCACACATGACATTGGACTTCAGGAAAAAGCAGAGGGAGCACGTCCCTATCCACATCGACGAGACCGCAGTGGAGAAGGTGGAAAGCTTCAAGTTCCTCGGCGTATACATCACTGACGATCTGAAATTGTCCTCCCACACAGTGTGGTGAAAAATGTGCAATAGCGCAGAAAACTCAGGAGGCTGAAGAAATTTGGCTTGGCCCCTTAAACCTTCACAAACATTTACAGATGCACAATTGAGAGCATCCTGTGGGGCTATGTCACCGCCTGGTACTGCAACTGCTCCAACTGCAACCGCAGGGCTCTCCGGAGGGTGGTACAGTCTGCCTAACGCATCACCGGGGGCAAACAACCTGCCCTCCAGGACACCTACAGCACCCGATGTCACAGGAAGGCCAAAAACATAATCAAGGACATCAACCACCCAAGCCACGGCTTGTTCACCCCGCTTCCATCCAGAAAGCAAGATCAGTACAGGTGCATCATAGCTGGGACCAAGAAACTGAAAAACAGCTTCTATCTTAAGGCTATCAGACTGTTAAACAGCCATCACTTGCCAGCTTCCACCCGGTTGCACAACCCTGCATCTTAGAGGCTGCTGCCCCATATACATAGACTTGGAATCACTGACCACATTAATCAAGGAACACTAGTCACTTTATTAATGTTTAAATAATGAATACATACTACTTTACTCGTCTCATAAATATGTACTTCATATGTACTTTATTTTAGACCAAGGCCACATGATCTAAGATTTATATATTTCTTAATTCCATTATTTTACTTTTAGATGTGTGTTGGCACTAGGAACACAAGCATTTCGCTACACCCGAAATCACATCTGCTAAATATGTGTATGTGACCAATACAATTTGATTTGATTTGATTTTGCCATCCCCTTCACCTCCACACATGACATTTCAAATGAACTTGTTTTGACTTTTCTTTGTACCATATATATACATTTTTAAAATATGGTTGTGTTTTGTTGTATTCCCCCTGACTGGTGCTTAAAAGATTCATCAGAATACACAACGCCAACTGTACTTTGAAGGCCGCCTCAGAAGAGCGGAAGATCCAGGCAGCAGGGCTGGTGGGGATGAGGTGGGGCTAATTTGTCTTTAAACCAGCCAGGCCCCCTTTAATCTCCATCGTCTATATCTCCCTGGAGCTGCCACAGACGGTTTCTGGTGTCTGTTGCCAGCCAGGTTCTCCATTTTGTCACCATGACAGCGGGATTGACTCTGTGAGGTCACACGGAATGTGTATCTGGGTTTGCATTGTATGGATGTTCAGTTCAATGGAGGCTCACTGTGAAACTGTCAGGACTCTGCTGTCCTTGAATGACAGCTTGTGCTTGAGAACACACTCTCTTATTTTTGCCCCCTGCTTCTCTCTCTCTCTTCTCCGTTTCTTTCTCCCTCTCTCACTCTCTTTTTCTCTGTTTCTTTCTCCATCTCTCACTCTTTCTCTTTCTGTCACATCCTGTCATCACTGAGTGAAACTGACAGCCTATGGGACAGGGACACAGACTGACTGTTTTTTTCCCTTGAACAGATCCAGGGCCTGGCGTGGTCAGGGCATTCAGTGGACATTAGTGTCTCTGCGACGACGTGTAGCCAACACATAATATATTTTGAGGAGCTGACAGGAGTCACAGCTTAAGTTCAGGAAGGGCAGGGCACAGAGAGGACATGGCTAACACTAGGAGGGACTGGTTGGGGAGGGGGGACGTCATCGTTCTTTCTCTTCTTCCTCTTTCTTCTCCCTCTATCCTCCCGCTTCTTCCTCCTCGTGACCCGCTTCTTCCTCCTCCTCGTTTCCCTCTTCTTCCTCCTCTTCTTGTCCCTCCTCTCATCCATCATCCTCTCATCCCTCCTCCTCTCATCCCTCATCCTCGTGTCCCTCCTCTTCTTCTCTTCCTCCTCCTTGTGTCCCTCCTCTTCTTCCTCCTCCTCGTTTCCCTCCTCCTCTTGTCCCTCCTCTCATCCATCATCCTCTCATCCCTCCTCCTCCTCTCATCCCTCATCCTCGTCCTCTTGTCCCTCCTATTCTTCCTCCCCCTCCCTACTTCTCTTCTTCTTTTTCGTGTCCATTCCCTTCATCCTCCTCCTCTTCTTCCTCCCCCTCCCTACTTCTCTTCTTCTTTCTCGTGTCCATTCCCTTCATCCTCCTCCTCTTGTCCCTCCTCTTCTTCCTCCCCCTCCCTACTTCTCTTCTTCTTTTTCGTGTCCATTCCCTTCATCCTCCTCCTCTTGTCCCTCCTCTTCTTCCTCCCCCTCCCTACTTCTCTTCTTCTTTTTCGTGTCCATTCCCTTCATCCTCCTCCTCTTCTTCCTCCCCCTCCCTACTTCTCTTCTTCTTTCTCGTGTCCATTCCCTTCATCCTCCTCCTCTTGTCCCTCCTCTTCTTCCTCCCCCTCCCTACTTCTCTTCTTCTTTCTCGTGTCCATTCCCTTCATCCTCCTCCTCTTGTCCCTCCTCTTCTTCCTCCCCTCCCTACTTCTCTTCTTCTTTTCGTGTCCATTCCCTTCATCCTCCTCCTCTTGTTCCTCCTCTTCTTCCTCCCCCTCCCTACTTCTCTTCTTCTTTCTCGTGTCCATTCCCTTCATCCTCCTCCTCTTGTCCCTCCTCTTCCTTCCTCCCCCTCCCTACTTCTCTTCTTCTTTCTCGTGTCCATTCCCTTCATCCTCCTCCTCTTGTTCCTCCTCTTCTTCCTCCCCCTCCCTACTTCTCTTCTTCTTTCTCGTGTCCATTCCCTTCATCCTCCTCCTCTTGTCCCTCCTCTTCTTCCTCCCCCTCCCTACTTCTCTTCTTCTTTCTCGTGTCCATTCCCTTCATTCTCCTCCTCTTGTCCCCTCCTCTTCTTCCTTTCCCCTCCCTACTCCCCCTCCCTCTCTCTTCTTTTTCGTGTCCATTCCCTTCATCCTCTTGTCCCTCCTCTTCTTCCTCCCCCTCCCTACTTCTCTTCTTCTTTCTCGTGTCCATTCCCTTCATCCTCCTCCTCTTGTCCCTCCTCTTCTTCCTCCCCCTCCCTACTTCTCTTCTTCTTTCTCGTGTCCATTCCCTTCATTCTCCTCCTCTTGTCCCTCCTCTTCTTCCTCCCCCTCCCTACTTCTCTTCTTCTTTTTCGTGTCCATTCCCTTCATCCTCCTCCTCTTGTTCCTCCTCTTCTTCCTCCCCCTCCCTACTTCTCTTCTTCTTTCTCGTGTCCATTCCCTTCATCCTCCTCCTCTTGTCCCTCCTCTTCTTCCTCCCCCTCCCTACTTCTCTTCTTCTTTCTCGTGTCCATTCCCTTCATCCTCCTCCTCTTGTTCCTCCTCTTCTTCCTCCCCCTCCCTACTTCTCTTCTTCTTTCTCGTGTCCATTCCCTTCATCCTCCTCCTCTTGTTCCTCCTCTTCTTCCGCATCCTCTTGTCCCTCCTTGCCCTTTTTCTAACTTTCACTGTGTCATTTTTAGTATTGTGGCCCATAAATACCCAATATTGTAGTATTTATGGTCCACGGATACACACTGTGGTTGTAATTCCCATTCAATGCACGAGTCTGTCACGATTCACTACAGGAAGAAATAGCACTTCTTTCATAACTGTAAATGCAGAGGTCAGTCAGTATAAATTAAATTGGAAATGTTCTCCTACTCTTCCTCTTGTGTCCACGGAGAGGAAAACATGAATCAATCTTTTTCTTATGCAGGGAATATATGATTAGTCACACTGCAAATGGACAGAAAAGCCATTTCTGTCAGGGAATTTGAAAGAGGGACGGTTTTAAGAGGCTCTTGAAAATGATGCTTATCTGACAGCCAGGTAAGATCTGAGATAATGGGAAAGGAAGTAGGAAAGAGACAAGAAAGGAAGGGATATGGAGAGCGAGAGCTGGGCAGGGGGTTGGAGGAAAGAGAGAGGGGAGGAGTTGGAGAGAGAGAGCTGGGCGGGGGGTTGGAGGAAAGAGAGAGGGGAGGAGTTGGAGAGAGAGAGCTGGGCGGGGGTTGGAGGAAAAGAGGGGTTGGGAAAGAGAGAGCTGGGGAGGAGTTGGAGAAAGAGAGAGAGCTGGAGAGAGGGCTGGGCGGGGGTTGGAGGAAAGAGAGAGGGGGAGAGAGAGAGCTGGGCGGGGGTTTGGAGGAAAGAGAGAGAGAGAGAGTTGGAGAGAGAGAGAGCTGGGTTGGGGGGTTGAAGGAAAGAGAGGGGGAGGAGTTGGAGGAGAGAGAGAGATGTTGGGCGGGGGTTGGAGGAAAGAGAGAGGGGAGGAGTTGGAGGAAAGAGAGAGAGAGAGAGGGTTGGAGGAGAGAGGAGTTGGGGAGTTAGAGGGTTGGAGAGGGGGGGGTTGGAGGAGAGAGAGAGGATGTTGGAGGAGAGGGAGGGGGTAGATGGTAGAGAGAGAGAGAGAGGGAGAGAGAGAGAGAGAGAGAGAGAGTTGGAAGAGAGTGAGGGTTGGAGGAAAGAGAGAGAGGGTTGGATGAGATGGGTGGGTTTAGAGGAGAGAGGGGGAGAGAGAGAGAGAATGAGAGAGCGAGAGGTTTTGAGGAGAGAGAGGGAGAGGGAGAGAGGGAGAGAGAGAGGATATTGGAGGAGAAAGAAAGAGTGAGGGTTGGGAGAGGAGGGGTTAGAGGAGAGAGGGAGGGTTGGAGGAGAGAGTGAGAGAGAGAGAGAAGCGCAGCATGACAACAAGACAGCAGGACATTCCCAGGCCTTGAGCAGAGCAACATGCCCAACCACCAGTATTTCACCCCCCCTAACCCCCATCCTGCGACCTAAGAGGTATGTATCAGATGCTCAACATGCTCTGCTCACACCTACTGTGATGGTCTGGGCCTAAAACTCACAAAAACAACACTAGACACTATGGAACACAAATGTTTACTATCTCATCCTGGAACATACAAGGTCAGAGGTCATCTGCCTTTGGCATATGAGCAGGAACCCAGACTTCACCAAAGAAATCGGTAATACAGACATTGTTATCCTACAAGAAAAATGCTATGAAGGAGACGGACCCACTGGTTGACCTCTAGGTTACAGAGAGCTGGTAGTCCCATCCACCACACTACCAGGTGGGTGGTATAGAGGAGACGGACCCACTGGTTGACCTCTAGGTTACAGAGAGCTGGTAGTCCCATCCACCACACTACCAGGTGGGTGGTATAGAGGAGACGGACCCACTGGTTGACCTCTAGGTTACAGAGAGCTGGTAGTCCCATCCACCATTACCAGGTGGGTGGTATAGAGGAGACGGACCCACTGGTTGACCTCTAGGTTACAGAGAGCTGGTAGTCCCATCCACCACACTACCAGGTGGGTGGTATAGAGGAGACGGACCCACTGGTTGACCTCTAGGTTACAGAGAGCTGGTAGTCCCATCCACCACACTACCAGGTGGGTGGTATAGAGGAGACGGACCCACTGGTTGACCTCTAGGTTACAGAGAGCTGGTAGTCCCATCCACCACACTACCAGGTGGGTGGTATAGAGGAGACGGACCCACTGGTTGCCCTCTAGGTTACAGAGAGCTGGTAGTCCCATCCACCACACTACCAGGTGGGTGGTATAGAGGAGACGGACCCACTGGTTGACCTCTAGGTTACAGAAAACTGGTCATCTCATACACCAAACTACCAGGTGTGAAACAGGGAAGAGACCCACTGGTTGACCTCTAGGTTACAGAAAACTGGTCATCTCATACACCAAACTACCAGGTGTGAAACAGGGAAGAGACTCAGGGGGTATGCTAATTTGATATAGAGCAGACCTAACCCACTCATTTAAATGAGTCAAAACAGGAACATTTGGTCAAGAACCTGATACCCTCAGCACACAGGGGACAAATACCTACCTGAAGGTGACAGCATTTCCTCCCCCATCTGACAAACTACGACAACATAACCAACAGAAACGGGTCACAATTCCTGCAGCCGACTGACATCCCTATCAGATCGCATCAAAATCACACTTTACTTGAGCACAGCTATGCTCAATCATGAGGCATCAATGCCAAAGGAACTGAATAATATTTAGAAATGCTATAGAAGGAAGGAAAATAGCGTGGAAATCAACCAAAAAACAATTAGGCAAAAAATAATTAAATGCCTTCTAGACAACTTCCAGGAGAAAAGGTTTCACTGTAGAAAACCTAAACTTTATATTTGACCTCTTAGCTTCTGTATCAAATCTAAAAATGTCAAGCAGACAACCTAAGAAAATGAACAACAATGACAAATGGTTTGATGAAGAATGCAAAGACCTAAGAAAAGAAATGGAGAAACCTGTCCAACCAAAAACATAGAGACCCGGAAAACCTGATCCTACGCCTTCACTATGGTGAATCACTAAAACAATACAGAAATACACTACAGAAAACCTGATCCTACGCCTTCACTATGGTGAATCACTAAAACAATACAGAAATACACTACAGAAAACCTGATCCTACGCCTTCACTATGGTGAATCACTAAAACAATACAGAAATACACTACAGAAAACCTGATCCTACGCCTTCACTATAGTGAATCACTAAAACAATACAGAAATACACTACAGAAAACCTGATCCTACGCCTTCACTATGGTGAATCACTAAAACAATACAGAAATACACTACAGAAAACCTGATCCTAAACCTTCACTACGGACAAGCTGAACCTTCACTATGGTGAATCACTAAAACAATACAGAAAAAGAAGGAACAGCACGTCAGAAATCAGTAATTAAAGAATCCACAGAATCTAAGTCACTTCTGGGAAAACAGTGAAAACTCTAAACAAACAACAACACGAAGAATTATCTATCCAAATGGAGATGTATGGATGAACCACTTCTCCCATCTATAACAAACAACAACACGAAGAGTTATCTATCCAAATGGAGATGTATGGATGAACCACTTCTCCAATCTTGTTGGCTCTATAACAAACAACAACACGAAGAGTTATCTACCCAAATGGAGATGTATGGATGAACCACTTCTCCAATCTTGTTGGCTCTATAACAAACAACAACACGAAGAGTTATCTATCCAAATGGAGATGTATGGATGAACCACTTCTCCAATCTTGTTGGCTCTATAACAAACAAACAACGTTATCTATCCAAATGGAGATGTATGGATGAACCACTTCTCCAATCTTATGGCTCTAACAAACAACAAATGGAGTTATCTATCCAAATGGAGATGTATGGATGAACCACTTCTCCAATCTGGCTCTATAACAAACAACAACACGAAGAGTTATCTACCCAAATGGAGATGTATGGATGAACCACTTCTCCAATCTATAACAAACAACAACACGAAGAGTTATCTACCCAAATGGAGATGTATGGATGAACCACTTCGCCAATCTATAACAAACAACAACACGAAGAGTTATCTATCCAAATGGAGATGTCTGGATGAACCACTTCTCCAATCTATAACAAACAACAACACGAAGCGTTATCTATCCAAATGGAGATGTATGGGTAAACCACTTCTACAATCTATAACAAACAACAACACGAAGAGTTATCTATCCAAATGGAGATGTATGGATGAACCACTTCTCCAATCTTGTATGGTTATCTATCCAAATGGAGATGTATGGATGAACCACTTCTCCAATCTATAACAAACAACAACACGAAGAGTTATCTATCCAAATGGAGATGTATGGGTAAACCACTTCTCCAATCTATAACAAACAACAACACGAAGAGTTATCTATCCAAATGGAGATGTATGGATGAACCACTTCTCCCATCTTGTTGGCTCTATAACAAACAACAACACGAAGCGTTATCTATCCAAATGGAGATGTATGGATGAACCACTTCTCCAATCTTGTTGGCTCTATAACAAACAACAACACGAAGCGTTATCTATCCAAATGGAGATGTATGGATGAACCACTTCTCCAATCTTGTTGGCTCTATAACAAACAACAACACGAAGAGTTATCTACCCAAATGGAGATGTATGGATGAACCACTTCTGCAATCTTGTTGGCTCTATAACAAACAACAACACAAAGAGTTATCTATCCAAATGGAGATGTATGGATGAACCACTTCTCCCATCTTATTGGCTCTATAACAAATAACAAACAGCAAAAACATATAGATGATAAAAAATAAATATTAGAATCAAGTATTAAACACTAACAGAACCCATTATATTCAATGAACTACAGGACAAAATACAAACCCTCCAACCCCCAAAAAAGCCTGTGGTGTTGATGGTATCCTCAATTAAATGATAAAATATACAGACACAAATTCCAATTGGCTACATTAAGCTCTGTAACATCATCCTTGGAGACAACTTTGACCCCAATAACTAGTGAGGGATATGCATCAACAGTAACCTTGGGAAAATCCTCTGCATTATCATTAACATCAGATGTGTACATTTCCTCAGTGAACACAATGAACTGAGCCAAAAAATATACATGATCAAATACAAATCTTTGAATCAACTATTAAAGACTACCAGAACCCATTGGATTCTCCAATTACCTTGAATGAGCTACAGGACAAAATAAAAACCCTCCAACCCAAAAAGGCCTGTGTTGTTGATGGTATCCTTAATGAAATGATCAAATATACAGACAAACAAATTCCAATTGGCTATACTAAAACTCTTTGACATCATCCTTAGCTCTGGCATCTTCCCCAATATTTGGATCCAAGGACTGATCACCCCAATCCACAAAAGTGGAGACAAATTTGACCCCAATAACTACTGTGGGAAATGTGTCAACAGTAACCTTGGGAAAATCCTCTGCATTATCATTACCAGCAGACTCGTACATTTCCTCAATGAAAACAATGAACTGAGCAAATGTCAAATTGTATTTTTACCAAAGTACTGTACGACAGACCACGTATTCACCCTAATTGACAAACAAACCAAAACAAAGTCAAAGTCTTCTCATGCTTTGTGGATTTCAACAAAGCTTTTGACTCAATGAGGGTCTGCTATACAAATTGATAGAAAGGGGTAAAAATATACAACATTATGAAATCCATCTAGACTCAACTTCTAAATACTCTCCTGCAACCCGCCTCACCCAATGTTGCGTGGATCTGCTTTTTCCCAAAGTATTTCTATTTACCTCCTAACTGTAAAACCTCAACTGAAGCTAGCTAGCTAACTAGCTAACTACCTACCTACCCGCTATCAGTTAGCAAACCATTGCTAGCGGTCATCATCCAACCTTTAGCTCGGAACGCTCTCTTGTGGATTTCAACAAAGCTTTTGACTCAATTTGGCACGAGGGTCTGCTATACAAATTTACGGAAAGCTGTGTTGGGAGAAAAACATACAACATTATAAAATCCATGTAAGTAAACAACAATAGCACGGTTAAAATTGGTTAAAAAAAAACACACACATTTCTTTCAACAGGGCTGTGGCGTGAGACAGGGATGCAGTTTAATCCCCACCCTCTTCAACATATTTATCAACAATTTGGCGAGGGCACTAGAACAGTCTGCTTGCTGCACCTGGCCTCACCCTACTAGAATCTGAAGTCAAATGTCTACTGTTTGCTGATGATCTGGTGCCTCTGTCCCCAAAAAAGGAAGGCCTAAAGCAGCACCTAGATCTTCTGCACAGATTCTTTCAGAGCTTGGCCCTGACAGTAAATCTCAGTAAGACCATAATAATGCTGTTCCAAAAAAAGTTAAATTGCCAGGAACACAAATACAAAATCCACCGTTGTCCTAGAGCGCACAAAAAACTAAACATCAGCGCCACAGGTAACTTCTACAAAGCTGTGAACGAGCTGAGAGAAAAGGCAGGAAGGGACTTCTATGCCATCAAAAGGAACATAACATTTGACATACCAATTATTATGTGGCTAAAAATACTGGAATCAGTTATAGAACCAATTGCCTTTCATCATTGTGAGGTCTGGGGTCCGCTCACCAACCAAGAATTCACAAAATGGTACAAACACCAAATTGTGACTCTGCATGCAGAATTCAGCAAAAATATACTCTGTGTACAACGTTAAACATCAAATAATGCATGCAGAGCAGAATTAGGCCGATGCATGCAAATGATTAAAATCCAGAAAAGAGCTGTTAAATTCTGCAACCACCTAAAAGGAAGCGATTCCCAAACCTTCCATACCAAAGCCATCACCTACAGAGAGATAAACCTGGGGAAGAGCCCCCTAAGCCAGCTGGCCCACAAACACACCCCACAGAGCCCCAGGACAGCAACACAATTAGAGCCTGCCTAATAATGAGAAAACAAAAAGTTAATTACTTGACACATTGGAAAGAATTAAATATTAATGTGTTACGTCAATATTTTAATTTTATGATGGAGAAAAACACACTTTGAACAGGAGCCTGATTAATCAACGTCATGCAGCGATGACAGGAAGTGCCACAAACAGCAAAAACACTTTACATAACAATGGCTGGAATTCCACTGATCTCTCTCTCTCTCTCACACTCACACTCACACTCACACACACACACACACACACACACACACACACACACACACAGTGCATGCTGGGAATTTTTTGGAGTTTGAGTGTTTGGTGTGGAGTGCTCTGTCCTAACTAACGTTCTTTATTCTGTCCTTGATCTTTTCTTTCAGTTTCATTTTCTATGGTGGAGGGTTAATGCACTATTTGTTTTAGCGGTTTCCACAGGTTTTTTCAAAGTTTAGGGTGGAAGAGGACAGAGTTTTAGTTTCCTGGGGTATGGAAGGTGTGGTGTGTGCGATGGCTTCTCAGCCTATCGCGGAGGAGACCCTGAAGTTCTGTCATGGATTCAGGTGTGTTCCTGAGAAGGGAGCTAAATTGGAGCATAGAGGATATGACGATATGAGGATAGAGGATGAAGGATAGACGATGAGTAAAAAGGATGTGGATAGAGGATATGAGGATAGAGGATATGAGGATAGAGGATATGAGGATAGAGGATAGAGGATAGTGTGACGGTTTTCGTCCTCCTCTTCTGAGGAGGAGTAGGAAGGATTGGACCAATACGCAGCGTGGTAAGTGTTTGTCATATTTTTAATCAAAACTGAACACTACACAAACTGAAAACGAAACAGTTCTGTGTGGAAAACACAGACACAAAAAACAATCACCCACAACCAAAATGGGGAAAACAGACTACCTAAGTATGATTCTCAATCAGAGACAACAATCGACAGCTGCCTCTGATTGAGAACCATACCAGGTCAAACACAGAAATACAACATAGTAAAAAGAACATAGACTACCCACCCCAACTCACGCCCTGACCAAACTAACACACAGACATAATAAAGGAACTAAGGTCAGAACGTGACAGATAGAGGCTAGTGGATGAAAATACAAAATTGTGGGTGAGGATGAGGATAGAGGCTGGAGAGTGAAGATAATGGATGAGGATAGAGGACTAATATAGATGATGAGGATAGAAGAAAGAGTAGTAATATAGAGGAGGAGGATAGAGGAGGACAGAGGAGGAGGCAGAGGATGGAGGATGGAGAGTGAAGATAGTGGATGAGGATAGAAGAAAGAGTAGTAATATAGAGGAGGAGGATAGAGGAGGATAGAGGAGGAGGCGGAGGATGGATAATTAGGGTAGAGGGTAGAGGATTAATATCGATAGACGATGAGGATAGAAGAAAGAGTATTAATATAGAGGAGGAGGAGGAGGATAGAGGATTAATATTGATAGACGATGAGGATAGAAGAAAGAGTAGTAATATAGAGGAGGAGGAGGAGAAGGATAGAGGAGGAGGTGGAGGATGAGGGATGGAGAATTAGGGTAGAGGGTAGTGGATTAGGGTAGAGGATGGATGGTAGAGGGTAGAGGATTAGGGTAGAGGATGGATGGTAGAGGGTAGAGGATGGATGGTAGAGAATATAGGGTGGAGGGTGGAGGGTAGAGGATGGACAATAGAGGATATAGGGTGGAGGGTAGAGGATGGACAATAGAGGATATAGGGTGGAGGGTAGAGGATGGACAAGAGGATATAGGGTGGAGGGTAGAGGGTAGAGGATGGACAATAGAGGATATAGGGTTGAGGGTAGATGGATGGACAATAGAGGATATAGGGTTGAGGGTAGAGGATGGACAAGAGGATATAGGGTAGAGGGTAGAGTATGGACAATAGAGGATATAGGGTGGAGGGTAGAGGATGGACAAGAGGATATAGGGTGGAGGGTAGAGGGTAGAGGATGGACAATAGAGGATATAGGGTTGAGGGTAGAGGATGGACAATAGAGGATATAGGGTTGAGGGTAGAGGATGGACAATAGAGGATATAGGGTGGAGGGTAGAGGGTAGAGGATGGATAATAGAGGATATAGGGTGGAGGGTAGAGGATGGATAATATAGGATATAGGGTGGAGGATGGACAATAGAGGATATAGGGTGGAGGATGGACAATAGAGGATATAGGGTGAGAGGATGGACAATAGAGGATATAGGGTGGAGGGTAGAGGATGGACAATAGAGGATATAGGGTGGAGGGTAGAGGATGGACAAGAGGGTGGATAGAGGATGAACAAGAGGGTGGAGGGTAGAGGGTAGAGGATGGACAATAGAGGATATAGAGTTGAGGGTAGATGGATGGACAATAGAGGATATAGGGTTGAGGGTAGAGGATGGACAAGAGGATATAGGGTAGAGGGTAGAGGATGGACAATAGAGGATATAGGGTGGAGGGTAGATGGATGGACAATAGAGGATATAGGGTTGAGGGTAGAGGATGGACAATAGAGGATATTGGGTGGAGGGTAGAGGATGGACAATAGAGGATATAGGGTGGAGGGTAGAGGAGAGAGAGAGGCAGATAGGTCAGTGAAAAAAGAGAGATAATGTAATATATCAGACAGACAAGATCCCAATGAGTTTTCACCATCTTGCTGTTGGAGACGATACCAGTCTTCCCTTTTATATTGAACATTATAGAGGGATATCTCAGCTCCATAAAAGGATTTAGTCGGTCTCCTAAAAACATACTCTCCTACATGACAGAGAGCAGGGGTAGATGGGTAGATGGGCTGCCAGGCTGCTGAATGGGCGTAGTGAAAAGAGCAAAACAACTCCCAACAGAGAACATGTGAAATGCAGCAAATAACACAAAACACCGTAAAACTAAGCAATTAAGTTGAGCTTCTCCAAAAAAAAGGTGTGATCACAGCAACTGAAACTGACAATTGCCACAGTGATTTAAGATGTGTACCTGTGATTTACAAAAAGTATGCAGGTGAGGCTCAAATCGCCAAATGTAAACAATACAAAACGTTTTAGAACTTTTGAATATGTTCATGTCGGGCTTTTTCCCCCGTTGGCAAGATGCAAGGTCCCGATAAGAGAAACACAGTGTCAACTCAGCACCTTCACTCAGTGGTAGAACGCATCACAATCAACACATCATTAAGCATTGGTTTGATGTGGGCAAAGCCTGATGTTGACGACAAGCATGACACATGGGAGGATTAAGGAGGGAAAAGATGATGGTGAAGGTTTGCATGTAAAGGAAAACCGATTTACAGAGAATTGCTATAAAATACGACGATTTAATTTTTGTTTTGAAATCTGAATAGGTTCTGATGGACGATTAGAGGGTGTTGAGTTTGTGGAAGGGTATATGCACGTGTGTGTTCCTTCTTGCACTGTTTTGTCATCCTCAAACCAAGATATCTAAATACATTTTTATTAAAATCCAGTTTAATTGTATTTGTGTCACTTGGATAAAAACAAGGTCAAAGTTATCCACGTTAGATTTAGACGCAGGTTGTTAGCAAACAGCGTTTTGTCTTCTGTCCCGGGAACACGAACCACTCTGAGATTAATTAAAAGCAATCAGCGTCCTCCTTTCCTGCAAAAAGATACTCATGTAAAGTAACAAAGCATTTTCTAACAAACAGCATTAAAACAAAGAACAGCACTAAAGAGCATCGATCAATAACAAAAACATACAAAAGCAACATCTCAGCTTCTGTCATTGGTCTGATTCCAGTTTCACAGCGGTATGACTACTGAGTTACACCACGTTGTGTGTGTGTCCCCCCTCCCGCGGTCTGACTACTGAGTTACACCCCGTTGTGTGTGTCCCCCCTCCCGTGGTATGACTACTGAGTTACACCACGTTGTGTGTGTGTGTGTCCCCTCCCGCGGTCTGACTACTGAGTTACACCCCGTTGTGTGTGTGCGTCCCCCCTCCCGCGGTCTGACTACTGAGTTACACCCCGTTGTGTGTGTCCCCCCTCCCGTGGTATGACTACTGAGTTACACCACGTTGTGTGTGTGTGTCCCCTCCCGCGGTCTGACTACTGAGTTACACCCCGTTGTGTGTCCCCTCCTGCGGTATGACTACTGAGTTACACCCCGTTGTGTGTGTCCCCCCTCCCGCGGTATGACTACTGAGTTACACCCCGTTGTGTGTGTGTGTCCCCTCCTGCGTTATGACTACTGAGTTACACCCCGTTGTGTGTGTCCCCCCTCCTGCGGTATGACTACTGAGTTACACCCCGTTGTGTGTGTCCCCTCCCGCGGTATGACTACTGAGTTACACCCCGTTGTGTGTGTGTCCCCTCCCGCGGTATGACTACTGAGTTACACCCCGTTGTGTGTGTCCCCTCCCGCCGTGTGACTACTGAGTTACACCACGTTGTGTGTGTCCCCCCTCCCGCGGTATGACTACTGAGTTACATCACGTTGTGTGTGTCCCCCCTCCTGCGGTATGACTACTGAGTTACACCCCGTTGTGTGTGTGTCCCCCCTCCTGCGGTATGACTACTGAGTTACACCCCGTTGTGTGTGTCCCCTCCCGCGGTATGACTACTGAGTTACACCCCGTTGTGTGTGTGTCCCCCTCCCGCGTGTGTGTGGTATGACTACTGAGTTACACCCGTTGTGTGTGTGTCCCCCCTCCTGCGGTATGACTACTGAGTTACACCCCGTTGTGTGTGTCCCCTCCCGCGGTATGACTACTGAGTTACCCCACGTTGTGTGTGTCCCCCCTCCTGCGGTATGACTACTGAGTTACACCACGTTGTGTGTGTCCCCTCCTCCTGCGGTATGACTACTGAGTTACACCCCGTTGTGTGTGTCCCCTCCCGCGGTATGACTACTGAGTTACACCCCGTTGTGTGTGTGTCCCCCCTCCCGCGGTATGACTACTGAGTTACACCCCGTTGTGTGTGTGTCCCCCCTCCTGCGGTATGACTACTGAGTTACACCCCGTTGTGTGTGTGTCCCCTCCTCCTGCGGTATGACTACTGAGTTACACCCCGTTGTGTGTGTCCCCTCCCGCGGTATGACTACTGAGTTACCCCACGTTGTGTGTGTCCCCCCTCCTGCGGTATGACTACTGAGTTACACCACGTTGTGTGTGTCCCCTCCTCCTGCGGTATGACTACTGAGTTACACCCCGTTGTGTGTGTCCCCTCCCGCGGTATGACTACTGAGTTACACCCCGTTGTGTGTGTGTCCCCCCTCCCGCGGTATGACTACTGAGTTACACCCCGTTGTGTGTGTGTGTCCCCTCCTGCGGTATGACTACTGAGTTACACCCCGTTGTGTGTGTGTGTCCCCTCCTGCGTTATGACTACTGAGTTACACCCCGTTGTGTGTGTCCCCCCTCCTGCGGTATGACTACTGAGTTACACCCCGTTGTGTGTGTCCCCTCCCGCGGTATGACTACTGAGTTACACCCCGTTGTGTGTGTGTCCCCTCCCGCGGTATGACTACTGAGTTACACCCCGTTGTGTGTGTCCCCTCCCGCGGTGTGACTACTGAGTTACACCACGTTGTGTGTGTCCCCCCTCCTGCGTTGTGTGTGGTATGACTACTGAGTTACACCCCGTTGTGTGTGTCCCCCCTCCCGCGGTATGACTACTGAGTTACACCCCGTTGTGTGTGTGTCCCCTCCTGCGTTATGACTACTGAGTTACACCCCGTTGTGTGTGTCCCCCCTCCTGCGGTATGACTACTGAGTTACACCCCGTTGTGTGTGTCCCCTCCCGCGGTATGACTACTGAGTTACACCGTTGTGTGTGTCCCTTGTGTGTGTGTCCCCTCCGGTATGACTACTGAGCGGTATGACTACTGAGTTACACCCCGTTGTGTGTGTCCCCTCCCGCGGTGTGACTACTGAGTTACACCACGTTGTGTGTGTCCCCCCTCCCGCGGTATGACTACTGAGTTACATCACGTTGTGTGTGTCCCCCCTCCTGCGGTATGACTACTGAGTTACACCCCGTTGTGTGTGTGTCCCCCCTCCTGCGGTATGACTACTGAGTTACACCCCGTTGTGTGTGTCCCCTCCCGCGGTATGACTACTGAGTTACACCCCGTTGTGTGTGTGTCCCCCCTCCCGCGGTATGACTACTGAGTTACACCCGGTTGTGTGTGTGTCCCCCCTCCTGCGGTATGACTACTGAGTTACACCCCGTTGTGTGTGTGTCCCCTCCTCCTGCGGTATGACTACTGAGTTACACCCCGTTGTGTGTGTCCCCTCCCGCGGTATGACTACTGAGTTACCCCACGTTGTGTGTGTCCCCCCTCCTGCGGTATGACTACTGAGTTACACCACGTTGTGTGTGTCCCCTCCTCCTGCGGTATGACTACTGAGTTACACCCCGTTGTGTGTGTCCCCTCCCGCGGTATGACTACTGAGTTACACCACGTTGTGTGTGTCCCCTCCTCCTGCGGTATGACTACTGAGTTACACCACGTTGTGTGTGTCCCCCCTCCCCCCCGTAGGAATATGTCAAAGATAAATACACAACGCAGAGGATGACTAATGGTCAATAGCGAATTGTAAATAGGAGTTGGGTTTCAGTTCAACATCTGTTTAGAATCTGTTTTAATGTCACACCTGACCTCAGAGAGACGTGGGCTACACGGGCCACGTTTTCATTGGTCTGTACATTGAGTCGGGGGCAGGATACTTGTTATTTGGCCATTGGTCAGCCCCAGACTAAGATGTGTGGGGGGGGTTATAAATGGCATAATGTTCCCTTGTTCGATGGGGACAAGTTGAGGACAGGGGAGACTGAACATCTACCTCCCTAGCAGCACAACATCTTGATTTGTCCTCTCTGAATAAACCTATTTTTCTCCCCCTGATTTTCTTTGGACTTTGTGTTATTGAATAATAACATAAATTGCTAACACCCCCCCCCCCCCTAACAATCTCTGACCAATTTGTCATTGTGGTCAATAATGTAGCAGTGGAGGTTTGTGCAGTAGATGAATTATGGTGTGGAAGAAAGCAACTTACTGTATGGAGACCATGCTGGGAGGAGAACACGTAGTTTAGGGAGAGAGTGTGTGTGTGTGTGTGTGTGTGTGTGCGCGCGTGTGTGTGTGTGTGTGTGTGTGTGTGTGTGTGTGTGTGTGTGTGTGTGTGTGTGTGTGTGTGCGTGCGTGTGTGTGTGTGTGGTCACTGGTACACTTTGATAAAGGTAATGAATTTCAACAACATCAGTCAAAAAACTCTACGGTAAAAAATAATATTCTCCATTTCTATTAAGGAAATGTTTAATGTTTGAAAACATCAAACCAATCAGGAAAGGCTTTCAGGTGATCTTAGCCAAGTGGAAATGGTATGACATTTTTTTGAAGAGTTTTTTCTGTAGCGACAGCTAGATGTTAATTTGTTAATCTGATAACGGGATGGAACTGAAATAAAATGCTTTGGCTTTAATCTTTCAAAGAGAAAAAACTGAAAAACAAAAAGTGTTGTATGTTCCAAGAAAAAAAGAATTGATCTGAAATGAAAGCACGGAGAAAGCACAGACAGTTCCACATTAACCTGAACCAATACACTGTTTAAAATTAGAGATGGATCATTTCTTTGTCAGTGGTCAAACTTACACAATCAGCAGGGGATCAAATACCTTTTTTCCCTTGTATATGTTAACTGGCCTTTTCCTAAGGGTCGTGTTTTGGGGATTAGTGACCACACGTTTATGTCCCAACTTAAAGGGGTTCAACCATTTCCAAGACGAGTCATTATTCTCCATCTATATTTACAGGACATTTTCTTTGGCCGCGTCACCAAAGTCCTTTTCATCCCCGAGCTAACAGAGATATATGGAGTCCACTGAATCCCTGTCCAATGTCTCAATAACTCCCATGAATAATAGACATCGTCAGCTCAGAGGACAACGTGTGGAACATTGATTGACACAATCATTCCTGTGAAATGTCTGCTGATTAGGCATCATGGATATTTAGCTGATTGATAATGACTGCTATGCCTTAACTCAGAGCAGAAGAGGCTAAGCAAGAGGTTTTAGTCCCAAAATCTGTCCACGAAATTAAGACCACGAAGAATTTTTTTTTTACAGAGGTCAATGACAGTGTGGATTTTTGGTCAACAAAGAAATTAATTGTAATATTTTTTGGTGTGTTTCGGAACGGTTAGGCTATTACGAAGTGGACACACGTGGCACTTCGGCAACTTTGAAAAAAACTAATTTACATCGGAGTTGTGCCTGTTGTCCACATGCATATCTGCCCTCTCATTGGCTAGAATGGTCCCACCTGATCTCGCGTCATCCCGCTTGCCTTCCATCTTTCAGGGCATGTATTTCCATTGATAGGGGGGTCACTCGACTATCTTGTCAATACAACAGCTTCACTTCTGATCCTCCAGTCGTTGTCTTAGAAGAACAAAGAATGTATTCCTTAAAGTGAGAAGATAAAAATACAGATATAATACAGTGAGAAGATAACAATACAGACAATACAGATATAATACAGTGAGAAGATAACAATACCGACATAATACAGTGAGAAGATAACAATACAGACATAATACAGTGGGAAGATAACAATACAGACAATACAGATATAATACAGTGAGAAGATAACAATACAGACAAAAACAGTGAGAAGATAACAATACAGATATAATACAGTGAGAAGATAACAATACAGACATAATACAGTGAGAAGATAACAATACCGACATAATACAGTGAGAAGATAACAATACAGATATAATACAGTGAGAAGATAACAATACAGACATAACAGTGAGAAGATAACAATACAGACAATACAGATATAATACAGTGAGAAGATAACAATACAGACATAATACAGTGAGAAGATAACAATACAGACATAATACAGTGAGAAGATAACAATACAGATATAATACAGTGAGAAGATAACAATACAGACATAATACAGTGAGAAGATAACAATACCGACATAATACAGTGAGAAGATAACAATACAGATATAATACAGTGAGAAGATAACAATACAGATATAATACAGTGAGAAGATAACAATACAGACATAACAGTGAGAAGATAACAATACAGACATAATACAGTGAGAAGATAACAATACAGACAATACAGTGAGAAGATAACAA
>NC_088398.1:80419416-80444416 GCF_034236695.1 Oncorhynchus nerka
GCTTTAATTACCACTCACGTCAAACAGACCCCATTACTCGCCCATTCTACATACAAACCATTCATTTCCCTCAAATGAAAAAATTCATCGCCATCTGGTGGGACTTAAACTCAGCCCTCTTCGACTCTCAGCACGGTCTGACACATGTCCCAAATCCACTTTCCTCTCTCATCAGTCCCTCTTCCCCATACTGAGTCTAGGGATCCGGATAGATATGTTCCACAGTGTTTCTCTTTCTCTCTCTCTCCCTCCCCCCCATCAGTAGCTTTTTATCCCAATTCATACATATTAGATTCCTGTGTGTATCCTCCTCCATTAAACACACTCTTACCCTCTGTCTCTGTCTCTCTCTCTCTGTCTGCCCTCTCTCTCTGCTCTCTCTCTCTCTCCCTCTCTGTCTTCTCTCTCTGTCTTCTATCTCTCTTTCTGTCTCTCTCTCTCTCTCTGTCTTCCCTCTCTTCCCTCTCTCTCGCTCTCTCTCTCTCTCTCTCTCTCTCTGTCTGCCCTCTCTATCCCTGTCTGCCCTCTCTCGCTCTCTCTCTGCTCTCTCTGTCTGCTCTCTCTATGCTCTCTCTCTCTCTCTCTCTGGTCTCTCTCTCTGTCTGCCCTCTCTCTCTGCTCTCTCTCTCTCTCTCCTCTCTCTCTCTGCTCTCTCTCTCTCTCTCTCTGCGTCTGTCTCTACATTTAATTCTCTCCATTCTCTCCATTCTGTTGTGATGAATGGAGCGGAGATTGCGGGATGGGGGGGAACACTAACAGACGTCATGATTAGCAGAGTACTCAGGCAGCCGTTAGTTACACGCCTCTGCCTGTCGACAGGGACTAAGCTTTGTAGAGGAGAGCAGAGCGCTAGCCTACATAATCAAATCAAATCAAATGTTTTTTGTCACATTGCGATGAATACAACAGGTGTGAACTGCTCCGGTACTTTGGCAACTAGTAAGTAATTGTTAGACCTTTTGCTTTTGGCTGGATATGTCAATGTGTAGTTCATTCATCCATATTCTATGAGCAGAATTAGTGTGTCACCTCAATTAACTCCAAAATCCCTAGTTTTAAATTATAGTGAGAGAGATAGAGAGAGCAGAGAGAGAGAGTAGACAGAGAGAGAGAGCGCAAAGAGAGAGAGACGAAAACAACAAGTGTGGAGTTAAAATTGGCAAAAAACACACATTTCTTCACACAGGGTTGCGGGGTGAGACAGGGATGCAGCTTAAGCCCCACCCTCTTCAACATATATATCAACGAATTGGCGCGGGCACTAGAAAAGTCTGGCCTCACCCTACTAGAATCCGAAGTCAAATGTCTACTGTTTGCTGATGATCTGGTGCTTCTGTCACCAACCAAGGAGGGCCTACAGCAGCACCTAGATCTTCTGCACAGATTCTGTCAGACCTGGGCCCTGACAGTAAATCTCAGTAAGACCAAAATAATGGTGTACTAAAAAAGGTCCAGTTGCCAGGACCACAAATACAATTTCCATCTAGACACTGTTGCCCCAGAGTACAAAAATAACTATACATACCTTGGCCTAAACATCAGCGCCACAGGTAACTTCCACAAAGCTGTGAACGATCTGAGAGACAAGGCAAGAAGGGCATTCTATGCCATCAAAGGGAACATAAATTTCAACATACCAATTAGGATCTGGCAAAAAATACTTGAATCAGTCATAGAGCCCATTGCCCTTTATGGTTGTGAGGTCTGGGGTCCGCTCACCAACCAAGACTTCACTAAATGGGACAAACACAGAATTCTGCAAAAATATCCTCCGTGTACAACGTAAAACAGCAAATAATGCATGCAGAGCAGAATTAGGCCGATACCCACTAATTATCAAAATCCAGAAAAGAGCCGTTAAATTCTACAACCACCTAAAAGGAAGCGATTCCCAAACCTCTCTGCTCCATAACAAAGCCATCACCTACAGAGAGATGAACCTGGAGAAGAGTCCCCTAAGCAAGCTGGTCTTGGGACTCTGTTCACAAACACAAACACACCCCACAGAGCCCCAGGACAGGAGCACAATTAGAGTCCCCGGTTTGCTGGCCTGGCTACGGGAGCATTCAACCAGGTAAGGTTGGGCAGGCTCTGTGCTCAAGATCTCCAGTGCGCCTTCACGGTCCAGTCTATCCGGTGCCACGTCCACGCACCAACCCTCCGGTGGCAGCCCCTCGCACCAGGTTGTCTCTCTGTCTCATCCCTACAGGTGCTCCCGCCTGTCCAGCGCTGCCAGAGCCAACCTCCTGCCCAGCGCCGCCAGAGTCTCCCGTCTGTCCTGAGCCGCAAGAGTCTCCCGTCTGTCCTGAGCCGCCAGAGTCTCCCGTCTGTCCTGGGCCGCCAGAGTCTCCCATCTATCCTGAGCCGCCAGAGTCTCCCGTCTGTCCTGAGCCGCCAGAGTCTCCCGTCTGTCCTGGGCCGCCAGAGTCTCCTGTCTATCCTGAACCACCAGAGCCGCCAGTCAGCCAGGAGACGCCAGAGCCGCCAGTCAGCCAGGAGACAGACAGACAGACAGACAGACAGACAGACAGACAGACAGACAGACAGACAGACAGACAGACAGACAGACAGACAGACAGACAGAGCAGACAGATATACAGAGAGAGAGCAGACAGATAGACAGAGAGAGAGCAGACAGATAGACAGAGAGAGCAGAGAGACAGACAGAGAGAGAGCAGACAGATAGACAGAGAGAGCAGACAGACAGGCAGAGAGAGAAGACAGAGAGAGAGAGCAGACAGAGAGAGAGAGCAGACAGACAGAGAGAGAGCAGACAGACAGACAGACAGAGAGAGCAGACAGACAGAGAGAGAGAGCAGACAGACAGAGAGAGAGAGCAGACAGACAGAGAGAGAGAGCAGAGACACAGAGAGAGAGCAGACATACACAGAGAGAGAGCAGACAGACAGAGAGAGAAACGCAGGCAGACAGACAGACAGACAGACAGACAGACAGACAGACAGACAGACAGACAGACAGACAGACAGACAGAGAGAGACACACACCTCACAAGTCCTCAACTGGAAGCTTCATTAAATAGTTCCAGCAAAACACTAGTCTCATCATCAACAGTGACTCCAGGATGCTGTTCTGTATGTGACCAATACAATTTGATTTGATTTGATTTGATTTGTGTTGTGTTGTGAAGCTAGCCACAATAGGGATTAGCCACAATAGTGGAATTTGCATTATACATTCAAAATAAAAGTCCCTCTTTGAAAGTGACGCAGAAGGTTGCAATTGGTGGAATCATGCTATATTTTGACTAGATAATGTTAAACAAGGTTGGAATGTGGAGCAATAAAATGGAGTATGAGTCACACAACTCTGCTGAGTTTACGCAAATATTAGCATCATCGTAGCAGGACTTTGACTGTGGGGAAGTCACCTCCCAAATGTGATTGAAGATGAATGAAAATGGTATCCGTCTATACAGTAAGGAAAGGAACACATAGACCAGCTAACATCAGTGAAGGAGGAGACAGAGGAACACACAGACCAGCTAACATCAGTGAAGGAGGAAGGAAAGGAACACACAGACCAGCTAACATCAGTGAAGGAGGAAGGAAAGGAACACATAGACCAGCTAACATCAGTGAAGGAGGAGACAGAGGAACACATGGCACAGCTAACATCAGTGAAGGATGAGGAAGAGGAACACACAGACCAGCTAACATCAGTGAAGGAAGAGGGAGAGGAACACACACAGACCAGCTAACATCAGTGAAGGAGGAAGGAAAGGAACACACAGACCAGCTAACATCAGTGAAGGAGGAAGGAAAGGAACACATAGACCAGCTAACATCAGTGAAGGAGGAGGGAGAGGAACACACAGACCAGCTAACATCAGTGAAGGAAGAGGGAGAGGAACACACACAGACCAGCTAACATCAGTGAAGGAGGAAGGAAAGGAACACACAGACCAGCTAACATCAGTGAAGGAGGAAGGAAAGGAACACATAGACCAGCTAACATCAGTGAAGGAGGAGGGAGAGGAACACACAGACCAGCTAACATCAGTGAAGGAGGAGGGAGAGGAACACATGGCACAGCTAACATCAGTGAAGGAGGAAGGAAAGGAACACACAGACCAGCTAACATCAGTGAAGGACAAAAGCTGAGGTGCAACTGTAACGGCGTTCGTCTGTCGAAGGAGAGGACCGAAATGCAGCGTGGTTGTTACTCATGTTCTTTAATGAATGAATCGCGATACATGAAATAACTTATACAAATACAAAACAACAAACGGAACGTGAAAACTAATTACAGCCTATCTGGTGAACACTACACAGAGACAGGAACAATCACCCACAAAATACACAGTGAAACCCAGGCTACCTAAATACGGTTCCCAATCAGAGAAAACAAGAATCACCTGACTCTGATTGAGAACCGCCTCAGGCAGCCAAGCCTATACTAGACACACCCCTAATCAACCACAATCCCAATGCCTACAAAAACCCCAATACGACAATACAATAAACCCATGTCACACCCTGGCCTGAACAAATAATGAAAGAAAACACAAAATACTAAGACCAAGGCGTGACAGCAACAATCAACCTCTCATGAGAGAGCTAGCCATCCCCACAAAGAAGCCACCAGAACAGCCCACTTCTAACCTCGACCACAGTCAACACCACAGCAGGACAGACAAGTATCCACCAAACCAGCAGACTCCCCCTCCAGGCACCTCCCTCCTGTCAGCCCACCGGATAGCTCTCCTGACAACCCCCCCAACACCCACTGAGGACACACAAAGGCAGGAAATTGTGCTCCTCATTGACTCAAATGGCAAATACATTGACGAGAGGAAACTTTTTCCAAAACAGCAAGTTGCTAAACTCTTGTGTCTGAACACCCAGCGTCCCCTGGAGCTGCTGTCAAAGGACCGACCCCCCATCTATATCATAATACACACAAGCAAAAAGGACCTTAGAGCCCAGCAGGAATGTGAGGCAACAGCACTCAAGAGAGTGATTGAAAAAAACTCATCCACTTTCCCCAACGTGGTTATCTCCACCCTGCTATCACGAAAATACTTTTCACCCTGCTACCATACAGTGGGTGAATGAAAGCATTTCCTAAGACTGTGCCTCAAAATCAAATGTTTACCTGGCCCACCACTCCACCTTGGACTTGAACAGCCTTTAAGACCAGGTACTCCTCTACAAGGCAGCAGTGCCCACTCTTACCAGGACCCTGAAGGACGTCACCCTCAACCGCTAGCCCAGTACTTCAGACAAGAGCAACAGAAAACGGACACCCGCCCAGACATGCGAGACACCCTCCCAGAACTGTGAGGTCCCTCCCTGGAGGACACCAAGAGGACCTACACCAAGAGGACCCACACCAAGAGGACCTACACCCAGACCATTTTACATCTGGCTAGAAATCAATAAGAAAATTATCTCAGAGAAAAATGTCCTAATTTGTTGCTACCTACATCCCCCTAATATAATCCCCATACTTTAATGATGACAGCTTCTCCATTCTAGAGGGGGAGACCAACCATTTGCAGGCCCAGGGAGGACATGTACTAGTCTGCGGCGACCTAAATGCCAAAACTGGACAAGAACCTGACACTCTTAGCATTAAGGGGGACCACCACCTACCTGGAGGTGACAGCATTCCCTCCCGAATATGCCCCCCTTGAAACAACTATGACAAAACAAACAATAACAATGGGTCACAACTTCTGCAGCTTTGTCACAAGCTGGGTCTGTACATAGTCAATGGTTGACTTTAAGGGTACAATTATGGTAGGTACACCTACAGCTCATCCGTGCTTCTACAGCTGCATTGCTTGCTGTTTGGGGTTTTAGGCTGGGTTTCTGTACAGAAATTTGTGACATCAGCGCATGTAAGAAGGGCTATATAAATACATTTGATTTGATTTGATTTGATCCATTGGCAGTAGTACTGTAGACTATTATCACTGACCTCAACCCAGAGTTTCTCAGAGGGTTCACACTCAGTCCACTGACACCCCTATCAGATCACAGCAAAATCACACACTACTTGAACAGAGCAATGCTCAATCATGAGGCATCAAAGCCAAAGGAACTAAATAATATTAGTTTGTCCTTATTTGTACTATTTTCTACATGCCAAGAGTGTGCAAAGCTGACATCAAGGCAAAGGGTGGCTACTTTGAAGAATCTCAAATATAAAATATATTTCGATTTTGTTTAAAACTTTTTTGGTAACTACAAGATTCTACTAGAAAAACGCTTGAATGAGTAGGTATGTCCAAACGTTTAACTGGTAATGTATATGTTTTTGCTGGTTGTTTTTAGTTATAAAAAAGATTGGAGAAGTGGTTTATCTGTACATGTCCATTTTGGATAGATAACTCTGCATGTTTGTTTAGTTTGTTCCAATTGTCCTCGTTTACATTGAGCTGATTTTCCAATTTTCTCAATTACATTGAGCTGATTTCTGACTTTTTCCGTAGCGTTCGGCTGGAGTGTCAAGTGTGCGCTCTGACAGCGAAATGAGATGGGTGGGGCTGAAGCTTAAGAGGGTGTAAAATATGCTGAATTGGTGTAGACCAGTGGTTCCCAAACTTTTTATAGTCCCGTACCCCTTCAAACATTCAACCTCCAGCTGCCGTACCCCCTCTGGCACCAGGGTCAACGCACTCTCAAATGTTGTTTTTTGCCACCATTGTAAGCCTCACTATGCAATACATTTATTAAACATAAGACTGAGTGTGAGTTTTTGTCACAACCCGACTCGTGGGAAGTGACAAAGAGCTCTTATAGGACCAGGGCACAAATAATAATATAATAATCAATAATTTAGCTCTTTATTTAACCACTTACAAAAGTATTCATTCCCCTTGGTGTTTTTCCTATTTTGTTGCATTACAACCTGTAATTTAAATAGATTTTTATTTGGATTTCATGCAATGGACATACACAAAATAGTCCAAATTGGTGAATTGAAATGGAAAAAAAAATAACTTGTTTCAAAAATAAATAAATAATAAAAAATTGAAAAGTGGTGCGTGCATATGTATTCACCCCTTTGCTATGAAGCCCCTGAATAAGATATGGTGCAACCAATTACCTTCAGAAGTCACATAATTAGTTAAATAAAGTTAACCTGTGTGCAATGTAAGTGTCACATGATCTCAGTATATATACATCTGTTCTGAAAGGCCCCAGAGTCTGCAACAACACAAAGGAAGGGGCACCACAAAGCAAGCGGCAATATGAAGACCAAGGAGCTCTCCAAACAGCTCAGGGACAAAGTTGTGGAGAAGTACAGATCAGGGTTGAGTTATAAATTTAATATCAGAAACTTTGAACATCCCACGGAGCACCATTAAATCCATTATTGAAAAATTGAAAGAATATGGCAGCACAACAAACCTGCCAAGAGACGGACCAAAACTCACGGACGAGGCAAGGAGGGCATTATTCAGAGAGGCAACAAAGAGACCAAAGATAACCCTGAATGAGCTACAAAGCCCCACAGAGGAGATTGGAGTATCTGTCCATAGGACCACTTTAAGCCGTACACTCGACAGAGCTGGACTTTATGGAAGTGGCCAGGAAAAAGTCACTGCTTAAAGAAAACAAATACACTTGGTGTTTGTCAAACGGTATGAGGGACACTCCCCAAACATATGGAAGAAGGTATTCTGAGCTTGAGCTTTTTGGCCATCAAGGAAAACGCTATGTCTGGCGCAAACTCAACTCCTCTCATCACCCTGAGGACACCATCCCTACAGTGAAGCATGGTGGTGGCATCTTCATGTTGTGGGGATGTTATTCATCGGCAGGGACTGGGAAACTGGTCAGAATTGAAGGAATGATGGATGGTGCTAAATACAAGGAAATTCTTGAGGGAAATCTGTTTCAGTTTTCCAGAGATTTGAGACTGGGAAGGAGGTTCACCTTCGAGCAGAACAATGGCCCTAAGCACACTGCTGAATAAACACTTGAATGGTTTAAAGGGAAACATTTAAATGTCTTGGAATGGCCTAGTCAAAGCCCAGACCTAAATCCAAGCAGCTGGAACAGTTTTGCCTTGAAGAATGGGCAATAATCGCAGTGGCTAGATGTGCCAAGCTTAGAGAGACATACCCCAAGATACTTGCAGCTGTAATTTCTGAAAAAGGTGGCTTTACGTACAATGTATTGACTTTGGGGGGGTGAATAGTGATGCATGATCAAGTTCTGTTTTTTGTCTTATTTCTTGTTTTGCATCTTCAAAGTGGCATGTTGTGTAAATTAAATGATATAACCCCCCCCCCAACATGTATTTTAAATCCAGGTTATAATAATATTATAACAAAATAGGAAGACAATGCCAAGGGGGTGAATACTTTCACAGGCCACTGTAGCCATTTTACATTTAAAACCTTATTAGTTCATCAGAAATTGTAAGTCAGAAGCGTGTACTTGAAAGGATGCACACATCTCTGCAATGTTGGGTTGTAATGGAGAGAGTCTCAGTCTTAAATCATTTTCCACACACGGTCTGTGCCTGTATTTCGTTTTCATTTAGTGAGGGCTGAGAATCAGACACTCTTCACACACAACCTGAGATTCAGTGGCCTTGGCTCATTTTCTGTGAAAAACATGTACACTATCGGTCATGGGATTTTCTTTATTTTTACTATTTTCTACATAATAGTGAATAATTCAAAACTATGAAATAACACATTTGGAATCATGTAGAAAGCAAAAAAGTGTCTAAATATGTTATATTTGAGAGAATGCCAAGCGTGTGCAAAGCTGTCATCAAGGCAAAGGGTGGCTACTTTGAAGAATCTCAAATATATAACTTATATTTAGATTTTTGCTCTGACATGCAGATACTTTTTGGGTTACTACATGATTCCAAATGTGTTATTTCGTAGTTTTAATCTCTTCACTATTATTCTACAATGTAGAAAATAGTTTTTTAAAAACTTGAATGAGTAGGTGTTCTAAATCTTTTGACCGGTAGTGTCATGACTGCTCCCCCTCCCTGGCACTCGAAGGCGCCAGACTCCGCGTCATTACGCACTCCTGCAATCAACATTACACACACCTGCCTTCCCCCATCACGCGCCAATCACCTCTGTCAGTACCTCCCCTTTATCTGTCTGGTTCCCTGCTTCCCCATGACCTCCCCTATATCTCTGTTCCCTGCTTCCCCATGACCTCCCCTATATCTATGTTCCCTGCTTCCCCATGACCTCCCCTATATCTCTGTTCCCTGCTTCCCCATGACCTCCCCTATATCTCTGTTCCCTGCATCTCCAATATCTCCCCTATATCTCTGTTCCCTGCATCTCCAATATCTCCCCTATATCTCTGTTCCCTGCTTCCCCATGACCTCCCCTATATGTCTGTTCTCTGCTTCCCCATGACCTCCCCTAAATCTCTGTTCCCTGCTTCCCCATGACCTCCCCTATATCTCTGTTCCCTGCTTCCCCATGACCTCCCCTATATCTCTGTTCCCTGCTTCCCCATGACCTCCCCTATATCTCTGTTCCCTGCTTCCCCATGACCTCCCCTATATCTCTGTTCCCTGCTTCCCCATGACCTCCCCTATATCTCTGTTCCCTGCTTCCCCATGACCTCCGCTATATCTCTGTTCCCTGCTTACCCATTCATTGCCGCTTGTTGTTGTTTACCCATAACCTCCCCTATATCTCTGTTCCCTGCTTCCCCATGACCTCCCCTATATCTCTGTTCCCTGCTTACCCATTCATTGCCGCTTGTTGTTGTTTACCCATAACCTCCCCTATATCTCTGTTCCCTGCTTCCCCATGACCTCCCCTATATCTCTGTTCCCTGCTTCCCCATTCATTGCCGCTTGTTGTTGTTTACCCATGTGCTGACGCCGTTCCTGTTTTGGTACCTGTCTGTTAATGAATAAATGTTGACTCCGTACCTGCTCTCATCTCCAGCGTCGGTCCTTATCAGGTATGTGTAAAATAACACATTTTTTATTAAGTGCATACTGTGTACCTGCTTTATTTTGTATACATTATTACGATAAATTGTAACCAAATATATATATATATTTTCCCACACTCTACCCCAGCCAGGTGCAAATTGGGGGAAGGACACAACAAATAAATAGCTTTGCATTGCGTGGCTCCTTACCACAATCAATCAGTTTGGCACTAATTATCTCTGCTCCGTGGGACTTAGAAATCATTTTCGCAGAGAGAGAAGCCAGTTTGGAAATAGCATCTTCCAATTTGGAGATGAATCATTTTCCAAATTTCAGTATCATGTCTCTGTCAATTCGGAGTCTGACAGTGAGTTGGAAGAAAAGGATGAGATTGATCCTCTGCCAACCCCAGGACCAGCCCATCAGCTGCCAACCCCAGGACCACACCATCAACAGCCAGCCCCAGGACCAGCCCGTCAGCAGCCAGCCCATAATCAGCCAACCCCAGGACCAGCCCATCAGCAGCCAGCCCATAATTGGCCAGCCCCAGGACCAGCCCATCAGCAGCCATCCCCAGGACCAGCCAGTCAGCAGCCAACCCCAGGACCAGCCCATCAGCAGTGAGCCCCAGGACCAGCCCATCAGCAACCAGCCCCAGGACCAGCCAGTCAGCAGCCAGCCCCAGGACCAGCCAGTCAGCAGCCAGCCCATCATCAGCCAACCCCAGAACCAGCCCATCAGCAGCCAGCCCCAGGACCAGCCCATCATCAGCCAACCCTAGAACCAGCCCATCAGCAGCCAACCCCAGAACCAGCCCATCAGCAGCCAGCCTCAGAACCAGCCCATCATCAGCCAACCCCAGGACCAGACCGTCAGCAGCCAACCCCAGGACCAGCCCGTCAGCAACCAGCCCATCAGCAGCCAACCCCAGGACCAGCCCATCAGCAGCCAATCCCAGGACCAGCCCATCAACAGCCAGCCCCAGGACCAGCCCATCAGCAGCCAGCCCCAAGACCAGCCCGTCAACAACCAGCCCCAGGACCAGCCCGTCAGCAGCCAGCCCCAGGACCAGCCAGTCAGCAGCCAACCCCAGGACCAGCCCATCAACAACCAGCCCCAGGACCAGCCTGTCAACAACCAGCCCCAGGACCAGCCCGTCAACAACCAGGCCCAGGACCAGCCCATCAGCAGCTAACCACAGGACCAGGCCGTCAACAACCAGCCCCCAGGACCAGCCCGTCAGCAACCAGCTCATCAGCAGCCTGCGTGAGGAGAAATATGGATGTAAAAATATTGGGTAATTGAAAGAATCTCTTGCCCAAGGAATGAGACCCCCTCATGGCTGCCAAGGCGGATGGAGGTTACTCATGAGCAGGGCATAAAGTAGTCTTTTGAACTGTTCATCCCAGACACCATCCAGAAACTCATTCTGTGCTGCACTAATTTGGAGGGAAACCATGTTTTTGGAGAGAGATGAGATGGCCCAAACTCATTTACTTGCATACTTTTGGGTTCTTATCCTTGCTGGTGTTTTCAGATCCGATGGGGAATCCACAGAATCCCCGTGGGATGCAGAAACGTTTCTTTCCACATTATTTCCAGGATTATCCGCTTCGATAACCGAGACACCAGACCAGCTAGCTGCAGACAAGCTAGCTGCAATCAGGTCAGTGTGGGACAAGTGGGTGGACCGGCGTCCCCTGTTTTACTACCCTGGGCCCAACGTTACTGCTGATGAGCAGCTTATGCCATTTAGAGGCCGCTGCCCCTTCAGGCAGTACATACCGTCTAAACCTGCAAAATATGTCATCAAGATCTGGGCTGCCTGTGATGCTGCTGCCTGTGATACTGCTGCCTGTGATGCTGCTGCCTGTGATGCTGCTTCATCATATGTTTGGAACTTGCAAGTGTATATGAAGAAGCCAGATGGAGGAGCCCTGGAGAAGAACCAAGGGATAAGGGTCATCCTGGATGTGACACAGGGACATAAAATACGATAACTGTTTTACTTTGCTGGGACAGGAGATCTTCTAGAGGAAGCTGACAATGGTAGGATCAGTAAGAAAACACAAGCCAGAGCTCCCAACTCTGCTGTTGAATACATGGAACAGGCCTCAAATCAAATCTTATTGTTCACATACACATGATTAGCAGATGTTGATGCAAGTGTGGCGAAATGCTTGTGATTCTAGTTCCGACAATGCAGTAATAACCAACAAGTAATCTAACAGTAATAACCAACAAGTAATCTAACAGTAATATCTAACAAGTAATCTGACAGTAATATCTAACAAGTAATCTGACAGTAATATCTAACAAGTAATCTAACAGTAATATCTAACAAGTAATCTGACTGTAATATCTAACAAGTAATCTAACAGTAATATCTAACAAGTGATCTAACAATTCTCCGTCAAGTGCCTTATACACACCCATCTAAAGGGATGGAGTAAGAATATGTACATATAAATAAATGGATGAGCGCCATAGGCAAGATGCAATAGATGGCATAAGACACAGTTTATACACTGCCTCACAAGTCCTCAAATGGCAGCTTCATTAAATAGTACCCGCAAAACGCCAGTCTCAATATCAACAGTGAAGAGGTGACTCCGGGATGCTGGCCTTCTAGGCAGAGTTGCAAAGAAAAAGCCATATCTCAGACTGGCCAATGAAAATAAAATATTAAGATTGTTTTCTTTTTGCCAGACACTGGACAGAGGAACTCTTCCTAGATGGCCAGCATCCCGGAGTCGCCTCTTCACTGTTGACGTTGAGACTGCTGTTTTGCGGGTACTATTTGATGAAGCTGCCATTTGAGGACTTGTGAGGCATCTGTTTCTCAAACTCGACACTCTGATGTACTTGTCCTCTTGCTCAGTTGTGCACCGGGGCCTCCCACTCCTCTTTCTATTCTGGTTAGGGCCACTTTGCTCAGTTCCGTGAAGGGAGTAGTACACAGCGTTGTAGGAGATCTTCAGTTTCTTCGCAATTTCTCACATGGAATAGCCTTCATTTCTCAGAACAAGAATAAACTGTCGAGTATCAGAAGAAATGTCTTTGTTTATGGCCATTTTGAGCCTGTAATCAAACCCACAAATGCTGATTCTCCAGATACTCAACTAATCTAAGGAAGGACAGTTTTATTGCTTCTTTAATTAGAACAACAGTTTTCAGCTGTCCTAACATAATTGCATATGGTTTTCTAATAATCAATTAGCCTTTTAAAATTATACACTTCGATTAGCTAACACAACGTGCCATTGGAAGACAGGAGTGACGGTTGCTGATAATGGGCCTCTGTACGCCTATGTAGAAATTCCAATAAAAATCTGCTGTTTCCAGCTACAACAGTCATTTACAACATTAACAATGTCTACACTGTATTTCTGATCACTTAGATGTTATTTTAATGGACAAAAAAAATCTGCTTTTCTTTCAAAAACGAGGACATTTCTATGTGATGCCAAACTTTTCAACGGTAGTGTATGTGTTTTCATCATTCTAGTTGGCAGCCGGTAGCAACAGGAAGAAGTGCTGCGATGTGTGGACCCAAGAAGGACAGGAAGTACACATGCATCAAGTGCAAGAAATACATTTGCAACACACACACAGTAAAACTCTGTCCCTCATGTAGTGTGTAGATCAGCCGTAATACAGGTATGTGTTCAATGGGGCCCATTCATCATTTCCATAAAATACTGTATGGAAACTTTATCCTTTCCAATTAGTTCAGTTCAAAGCAATAAACATCAATAATGATGAAAACGTAATAATAATTTATTCCAACCATGTATTGGTTATAATTGATTATTGTTTACAAAAATCACATTTTAGTTTTTTTTTTAAACGTATAGCGCTTTCATTGATAAATGTGATCTAGCAGAGGTAAATGGCAAATATTAATGTCTATAATTGCCTGTAATTAATATAAGTCAACATCTAAGTATTACTTATTTTCATGTAAACTGTTATGTCTGTATTGTTTTAAAAACCCAACTGAGCAATCGGGGGAGACGGACCTTGGTCAGGAAGGTGACCAAGAACATGATGGTCACTCTGACAGAGCTCCAGAGTTCCTCTGTGGAGATGGGAGAACGTTTCAGAAGGACAACCATCTCTGCAGCACTTCACCGATTCAGGCCTTTATGGTAGAGTGGCCAGCCAGAAGCCATTCCTTAGTAAAAGGCACTTGACAGCCCACTTGGAGTTTGCCAAAAGGCATCTAAAGGACTCTCAGACCATTAGAAATAAGATTTGATGGTCTGATGAAACCAAGATGTAAATATTTTGCCTGAATGCCAAGCGTCACGTCTGGAGGAAACCTTGCACCATCTCTACGGTCAAGCATGGTGGTGGCAGCATCATGCTGTGAGGATGTTTTTCAGTGGCAGGGACTGGGAGAAACCTTGCACCATCCCGACGGTGAAGCATGGTGGTGGCAGCATCATGCTGTGAGGATGTTTTTCAGTGGCAGGGACTGGGAGAAACCTTGCACCATCCCGACGTTGAAGCATGGTGGTGGCAGCATCATGCTGTGAGGATGTTTTTCAGTGGCAGGGACTGGGAGAAACCTTGCACCATCCCGACGGTGAAGCATGGTGGTGGCAGCATCATGCTGTGAGGATGTTTTTCAGTGGCAGGGACTGGGAGAAACCTTGCAACCTTGCGCTGAAAAACATCCCCACAGCACGATGCTGCCACCACCATGCTTCACCGTCGGGATGTTTTTCAGCGGCAGGGACTGGCAGACTAATCGGGATTTAGGGAAATATGAAAGACGCAAATTACAGTGAGATCCTTGATGAAAACCTGCTCAGGACCTCAGACTGGGGGTGAAGGTCCTCCTTTCAAAAATTTTCGCCAAACATTTTTTGCTTTGTCATTATGTGGTATTGTGTGTAGATTGATGAGGGGGAAAAAAACTAATCCATTTTATAATAATAATAATAACTGAAACAAAAGGTGGACAAATTCAAGGGGTCTGAATACTTCACGAATGCACTGACAATGTTGGCCAGCCATTTAAGATCTCATACACGCCTGACATGTTGGCCAGCCATCTCTGTACCGTTAGTACCCTGCTGAGTACCCACTTAATATTCTGGAAATATCTCTCTTTATCTCCCTCTCTCTCTCTCTCTCTCTCTCTCCCTCGCTCTGTTTATCTGTTTGTTTGTTTCTCTCTCTCTCTCTCACAGTCCCTTGCTGAAAACAGCCGATGCCTTGTAAATATTCACCCACCAGCCCAAAGACTGAGAGACAAAAAAGGGAGGGTAAGGAAGAAAAGAAGAAGCGCACGAGCATCGATCTCCCCCCACCTCCTCCTCCTCTCCCTCCTCTCCCTCCTCATCCTCCTCCTCTCCCTCCTCTCCCTCCTCCTCCTCCTCCTCCGTCGTGTCTCCGGGATAACACAATATTGATGAGCTGGAATTGCTTTTGAAGGCAGACAGATTGATACAGTATAATGGTGTAGTGGCCCCCCGAGGCCTGTACTGTCAGCCTGATTGCTCCGACCTTGATAATCTGGTCATTTGCATTGCGGCTGGTGGACCCTCTTTTGTTGTAACGTCTATTCATGTATTCCCTGGAGGCCTTCATGGGATCGCACCGTGCAGAGAAACGTGCGCAGGAGGGGTTTCAGAGGAATGCTGTGAATCCCTGGTTCTGAGCAGGATGCTGTGTATCATGAAAGGCCACAGGTAGCCTAGCAGTTATAGTGTTTGGCCAGGAACCGAAAGATGACTGGTTCGAAATGCCCGAGTTGACAAGATAAACATATGTTGATGTACCCTTGAGCAAGGCACTTAACTTAAGCCTAATTTGCTCCAAGGAGCGCCACACTACAATCGCTAACTCTGTAAAACGACACGTTATGCTGTACCTATCGTACTACTATGACTGACCCTGTAAACAACACCTATCATACTACTATGACTGACCCTGTAAAACAACACCTATCATACTACTATGACTGACCCTGTAAAACAACACCTATCGTACTACTATGACTGACCCTGTAAAACAACACCTATCATACTACTGTGACTGACCCTGTAAAACAACACCTATCGTACTACTATGACTGACCCTGTAAACAACACCTATCATACTACTATGACTGACCCTGTAAAACAACACCTATCATACTACTGTGACTGACCCTGTAAAACAACACCTATCGTACTACTATGACTGACCCTGTAAAACAACACCTATCATACTATTATGACTGACCCTGTAAAACAACACCTATCATACTACTGTGACTGACCCTGTAAAACAACACCTATCATACTACTATGACTGACCCTGTAAAACAACACCTATCGTACTACTATGACTGACCCTGTAAACAACACCTATCATACTACTATGACTGACCCTGTAAAACAACACCTATCATACTACTATGACTGACCCTGTAAAACAACACCTATCATACTACTATGACTGACCCTGTAAAACAACACCTATCATACTACTATGACTGACCCTGTAGAACAACACCTATCATACTACTATGACTGACCCTGTAAAACAACACCTATCATACTACTATGGCTGACCCTGTAAAACAACACCTATCATACTACTATGACTGACCCTGTAAAACAACACCTATCATACTACTATGACTGACCCTGTAAAACATTTACATTTAAGTCATTTAGCAGACGCTCTTATCCAGAGCGACTTACAAATTGGTGCATTCACCTTATGACATCCAGTGGAACAGTAGTGCATCTAAATCTTTTAAGGGGGGTGAGAGGGATTACTTTATCCTATCCAAGGTATTCCTTAAAGAGGTGGGGTTTCAGGTGTCTCCGGAAGGTGGTGATTGACTCCGCTGTCCTGGCGTCGTGAGGGAGTTTGTTCCACCATTGGGGGGCCAGAGCAGCGAACAGTTTTGACTGGGCTGAGCGGGATCTGTACTTCCTCAGTGGTAGGGAGGCGAGCAGGCCAGAGGTGGATGAACGCAGTGCCCTTGTTTGGGTGTAGGGCCTGATCAGAGCCTGGAGGTACTGAGGTGCCGTTCCCCTCACAGCTCCGTAGGCAAGCACCATGGTCTTGTAGCGGATGCGAGCTTCAACTGGAAGCCAGTGGAGAGAGCGGAGGAGCGGGGTGACGTGAGAGAACTTGGGAAGGTTGAACACCAGACGGGCTGCGGCGTTCTGGATGAGTTGTAGGGGTTTAATGGCACAGGCAGGGAGCCCAGCCAACAGCGAGTTGCAGTAGTCCAGACGGGAGATGACGAGTGCCTGGATTAGGACCTGCGCCGCTTCCTGTGTGAGGCAGGGTCGTACTCTGCGGATGTTGTAGAGCATGAACCTACAGGAACGGGCCACCGCCTTGATGTTAGTTGAGAACGACAGGGTGTTGTCCAGGATCACGCCAAGGTTCTTAGCGCTCTGGGAGGAGGACACAATGGAGTTGTCAACCGTGATGGCGAGATCATGGAACGGGCAGTCCTTCCCCGGGAGGAAGAGCAGCTCCGTCTTGCCGAGGTTCAGCTTGAGGTGGTGATCCGTCATCCACACTGATATGTCTGCCAGACATGCAGAGATGCGATTCGCCACCTGGTCATCAGAAGGGGGAAAGGAGAAGATTAATTGTGTGTCGTCTGCATAGCAATGATAGGAGAGACCATGTGAGGTTATGACAGAGCCAAGTGACTTGGTGTATAGCGAGAATAGGAGAGGGCCTAGAACAGAGCCCTGGGGGACACCAGTGGTGAGAGCACGTGGTGTGGAGACGGATTCTCGCCACGCCACCTGGTAGGAGCGACCTGTCAGGTAGGACGCAATCCAAGCGTGGGCCGCGCCGGAGATGCCCAACTCGGAGAGGGTGGAGAGGAGGATCTGATGGTTCACAGTATCGAAGGCAGCCGATAGGTCTAGAAGGATGAGAGCAGAGGAGAGAGAGTTAGCTTTAGCAGTGCGGAACGCTTCTGTGATACAGAGAAGAGCAGTCTCAGTTGAATGACTAGTCTTGAAACCTGACTGATTTGGAACAAGAAGGTCATTCTGAGAGAGATAGCGGGAGAGCTGGCCAAGGACGGCACGTTCAAGAGTTTTGGAGAGAAAAGAAAGAAGGGATACTGGTCTGTAGTTGTTGACATCGGAGGGATCGAGTGTAGGTTTTTTCAGAAGGGGTGCAACTCTCGCTCTCTTGAAGACGGAAGGGACGTAGCCAGCGGTCAGGGATGAGTTGATGAGCGAGGTGAGGTAAGGGAGAAGGTCTCCGGAAATGGTCTGGAGAAGAGAGGAGGGTATAGGGTCAAGCGGGCAGGTTGTTGGGCGGCCGGCCGTCACAAGACGCGAGATTTCATCTGGAGAGAGGGGGGAGAAAGAGGTCAGAGCACAGGGTAGGGCAGTGTGAGCAGAACCAGCGGTGTCGTTTGACTTAGCAAACGAGGATCGGATGTCGTCGACCTTCTTTTCAAAATGGTTGACGAAGTCATCTGCAGAGAGGGAGGAGGGGGGAGGAGGATTCAGGAGGGAGGAGAAGGTTGCAAAGAGCTTCCTAGGGTTAGAGGCAGATGCTTGGAATTTAGAGTGGTAGAAAGTGGCTTTAGCAGCAGAGAGAAAAGAGGAAAATGTAGAGAGGAGGGAGTGAAAGGATGTCAGGTCCGCAGGGAGGCGAGTTTTCCTCCATTTCCGCTCGGCTGCCCGGAGCCCTGTTCTGTGAGCTCGCAATGAGTCGTTGAGCCACGGAGCGGGAGGGGAGGACTGAGCCGGCCTGGAGGATAGGGGACAGAGAGTCAAAGGATGCAGAAAGGGAGGAGAGGAGGGTTGAGGAGGCAGAATCAGGAGATAGGTTGGAGAAGGTTTGAGCAGAGGGAAGAGATGATAGGATGGAAGAGGAGAGAGTAGCGGGGGAGAGAGAGCGAAGGTTGGGACGGCGCGATACCATCCGAGTAGGGGCAGTGTGGGAAGTGTTGGATGAGAGCGAGAGGGAGAAGGATACAAGGTAGTGGTCGGAGACTTGGAGGGGAGTTGCAATGAGGTTAGTGGAAGAACAGCATCTAGTAAAGATGAGGTCGAGCGTATTTCCTGCCTTGTGAGTAGGGGGGGAAGGTGAGAGGGTGAGGGTTAAATAGGAGAGGAGTGGAAAGAAGGAGGCAGAGAGGAATGAGTCAAAGGTAGACGTGGGGAGGTTAAAGTTGCCCAGAACTGTGAGAGGTGAGCCGTCCTCAGGAAAGGAGCTTATCAAGGCATCAAGCTCATTGATGAACTCTCCGAGGGAACCTGGAGGGCGATAAATGATAAGGATGTTAAGCTTGAAAGGGCTGGTAACTGTGACAGCATGGAATTCAAAGGAGGCGATAGACAGATGGGTAAGGGAGAAAGAGAGAGAATGACCACTTGGGAGAGATGAGGATCCCGGTGCCACCACCCCGCTGACCAGAGGCTCTCGGGGTGTGCGAGAACACGTGGGCAGACGAAGAGAGAGCAGTAGGAGTAGCAGTGTTGTCTGTGGTGATCCATGTTTCCGTCAGTGCCAAGAAGTCGAGGGACTGGAGGGAGGCATAGGCTGAGATGAGCTCTGCCTTGTTGGCCGCAGATCGGCAGTTCCAGAGGCTACCGGAGACCTGGAACTCCACGTGGGTCGTGCGCTGGGACCACCAGATTAGGGTGGCCGCGGCCACGCGGTGTGGAGCGTTTGTATGGTCTGTGCAGAGAGGAGAGAACAGGGATAGACAGACACATAGTTGACAGGCTACACAAGAGGCTACGCTAATGCAAAGGAGATTGGAATGACAAGTGGACTACACGTCTCGAGTGTTCAGGAAGTTAAGCTTACGTAGCAAGAATCTTATTGACTAAAATGATTAAAATGATACAGTACTGCTGAAGTAGGCTAGCTGGCAGAGGCTGCGTTGTTGACTATGTAGGCTAGCTGGCAGTGTCTGCGTTGTTGACACTACACTAATCAAGTCGTTCCGTTGAGTGTAATGGTTTCTACTGTGCTACTGTGCTGCTATTCGGGGCTAGCTGGCTAGCTAGCAGTGCTGTAAAACAACACCTATCATACTACTGTGACTGACCCTGTAAAACAACACCTATCATACTACTATGACTGACCCTGTAAAACAACACCTATCATACTACTATGACTGACCCTGTAAAACAACACCTATCATACTACTATGACTGACCCTGTAAAACAACACCTATCATACTACTATGACTGACCCTGTAAAACAACACCTACCATACTACTATGACTGACCCTGTAAAAACAACACATTACACTGTACATTTCACTGTACCTATCATACTATTATGGCTGACCATGTAAAACAACACATTTCACTGTAGCTATCATTTTTTTTACATTACACTGTTATCTGGTGTGACAATAAAGCATACTTATTTGTAGTCATCCTGCTTGTACTGTTACTGCAAGCGGGTTAATAAATAATGTTTGGGAAAGGCGTGCCGCTAGCGGAACCCCTCGATAACATCCGGTGAAATGGCAGAGCGCCAAATTTAAATTAAATTACTATAAATATTAAACTTTCATGAAATCACAAAGTGCAATACATCAAAATAAAGGTTAACTTGTTGTTAATCCAGCCGCTGTGTCAGATTTCAAAAAGGCTTTACGGCGAAAGCAAACCATACGATTATTATCTGAGGACAGTGCCAAGCACACAAATGCATAAAAAATCATTTTCAACCAGGGAGTTGCGACGCGAAAGTCAGAAATAGTGATATAATAAATGCCTTACCTTTGAAGATCTTCTTCTGTTGGCACTCCAAAAGGTCCCAGCTACATCACAAATGGTCCTTTTGTTCGATAATGTCCTTCTTTATATCCATAAAAACTCAGTTTAGCTGGCGCACTTCAGTCAATAATCCACTCAATTACCCCCCATCAAAATGCATACAACATTTATCCCAAAAGTTACTAATAAACTTTTCCAAATAAGTCAAACCACGTTTATAAACCAACCTTAGGTATCCTAATACGCAAATAAACTATACAATTTAAGACGGAGAATAGTATGTTCATTGCCGGAGATAAATAACAAAGAATGTGCTTTCCTCCACGCGCTTGGAAACCATACAGCCAAAATGGAAGCCACCTAGAAAAACTACAATTTCTGGCAAATTTTTCCCAAAAACCAGCCTGAAACTCTTTCTAAAGATTGTTGACATCTAGTGGAAGCCCTACTAACTGCAATTTGGGAGGACTTGGGCTTATTATAATTCTAGCCATTGAAAACAGTGAGCTGAATTTTTTTTTGGGGGGGGGTGGTTTGTCCTCAGGGTTTTGTCTGCCATATCAGTTCCGTTATACTCACCGACATTATTTTAACAGTTTTAGAAACTTTAGAGTGTTTTCCATCTAAACGTACCAATTATATGCATGTCCTAGATCCTGGGCCTGAGAAACAGGCAGTTTTACTTTGGGCATGCTTTTCATTAAGACAAACAAATACTGCCCCCTATCCCAATGAAGTTAATAAAATGTATTATGTGTCTGGTATAACCTCCACAGACGATGTGGCTGTGCACGAAGAGGGATCTCTCTAAGCTTTCTTTGACAGCTACTTCCTGATCAAAGATTCCTTTGTCTTTATTTTCCTTTGGCAGCCACTTCCTGAACAAAGATTCCTTTGTCTTTATTTTCCTTTGACAGCCACTTCCTGAACAAAGATTCCTTTGTCTTTATTTTCCTTTGGCAGCCACTTCCTGAACAAAGATTCCTTTGTCTTTATTTTCCTTTGGCAGCCACTTCCTGAACAAAGATTCTTTTGTCTTTATTTTCCTTTGGCAGCCACTTCCTGAACAAAGATTCCTTTGTCTTTATTTTCCTTTGACAGCCACTTCCTGAACAAAGATTCCTTTGTCTTTATTTTCCTTTGGCAGCCACTTCCTGAAAAAAGATTCCTTTGTCTTTGAATTGACTTCACTCCTTCGGCCAAAGTGCAGTAGTAGTCTACTGAGAGAGAGCTTTGGGGTATTTCCATATTTGAACTTTTGAAAGTTGTTGGTTTTACCACTTTAATGAATGACTTTCGAATTACATCTAAAAGTTCCAGGTGCCCATTTTAATATTTTTTTGACTGTACTCATGATGCTAATGATTAGCAGTAATCAATACCTCACTTATCCTGAACTCTATTGCAACACCTGATTTGTCACGTTCTGACCATAGTTATTTTGTATTTTCTTTGTTTTAGTGTGGTCAGGGCGTGAGTTGGGTGGACAATCTATGTTTTCTATGTGGGGTTTCTTGTTTGGCCTGATATGGTTCTCAATCAGAGGCAGGTGTTAGTCATTGTCTCTGATTGGGAACCATATTTAGGTAGCCTGTTTTCTGTTGGGGTTTGTGGGTGGTTGTTTTCAGTCTTTGTGTGTCTGCACCAGATAGAACTGTTTCGGTTGTTGTTTTGAAGTGTTCAGTTTTCCATTATAATGATGAACACTAACCACGCTGCGCTTTGGTCCTCTCTATCTCCAGACGACAATCGTTACATGATCACAGTTAAGTCTGTGTATCGGGACAACTTATAAAGCACAATGTAATTACTATAGTGGTAATCCGTTTTGAATTCAATCCCTTTTTTGACAGCACCCCTCTCGATGTGAACGAAACCTTACATACATATTTGTTCATTTCAGAAGTGCTCAGGATGTGACTTTCTGTACATTATTTATTATTTCTATGATTGAAATGACACCCATTTTCTATTCAAGAGCATGTTGTATCTCAAACGATGGCAGGCACAATACAAAAAAAACTCAGATGATGTGAAATAAGCTACAACATAATACTATATGTGAATATGATATATTTTTGGTGGGAGTTTACGGTTTTTAGATTATTGAAGTTAAAGGTAGGAGTTTGTCGAGTACCAATTAGTATCGTAACGGATATGGAGAATTTTCCAACTGCGATTATGACAAGAGTGTTTTTTACTGTTAATATCCGTGATCAGTTCAAATTAATTTTCAGCTGCCAGCATGAGTCTCTCTTCCACTCAAACAGTGTGAAACACTGTGTGCTCCAAACAACTACTGGCTAGTTCTTCTGTCTGTAAAGAAATGGGGAGGGGTATCGGTTGAGGCTGCTGCAACGATTGGATTAGAACAACAATTTAGTTATTTTCTGTGGACTTGGCTGAGGCCATACGGTTGTTTAGTCTGTCGACTTGGCTGAGGCTAAATGGTTGGTTTAGTCTGTCTACTTGGCTGAGGCCAAATGGTTGGTTTAGTCTGTCTACTTGGCTGAGGCTAAATGGTTGTTTAGTCTGTCTACTTGGCTGAGGCCAAATGGTTGTTTAGTCTGTCTACTTGGCTGAGGCCAAATGGTTGTTTAGTCTGTCTACTTGGCTGAGGCCAAATGGTTGTTTAGTCTGTCTACATGGCTGAGGCCAAATGGTTGTTTTAGTCTGTCTACTTGGCTGAGGCCAAATGGTTGTTTAGTCTGTCTACTTGGCTGAGGCCAAATGGTTGTTTAGTCTGTCTACTTGGCTGAGGCCAAATGGTTGGTTTAGTCTGTCTACTTGGCTGAGACCAAATAGTAGTTTAGCCTGTCTACTTGGCTGAGGCCAAATGGTTGGTTTAGCCTGTCTACTTGGCTGAGGCCAAATGGTTGTTTAGTCTGTCTACTTGGCTGAGGCCAAATGGTAGTTTAGACTGTCTACTTGGCTGAGGCCAAATGGTTGGTTTAGTCTGTCTACTTGGCTGAGGCCAAATAGTAGTTGAGCCTGTCTACTTGGCTGAGGCCAAATGGTAGTTTAGCCTGTCTACTTGGCTGAGGCCATACGGTTGTTTTAGTCTGTCTACTTGGCTGAGGCCAAATGGTTGGTTTAGTCTGTCTACTTGCCATTGTTCGGTAGGCCTACTTTGTCTGTCCATATAATTATTCCACTGCTGATGACGTCTGTCGTCGTGTCGTGAGCCAAGCCCATACACTTATTGCTATTATTATTTCTTCTGGCCCAGTTTACAGAGCGACAGATCATTAGAATGTAGATCGTTTATCTTCATTTCATTTTGTACAAATGTTGTGGCATGAGTGTTGCGAGAGATACGTTTTCCTTCTCTCTAAAGCGAACCAGTACATGGGGCCATCTAAATCTGTCTGGAATAAATGCAGCCAGTATTAGCCAGCCATGCAATAGGCTGTTTATCAGCCTATTTCATTAATAATTGAACAATGTATGTGAATGAGTGAAGGAACATTGCGGTGCGTTCTGAGATGCCGTCTGAGTGACAGCGCAGTAATTCACACTTGATGTATAGGCTTTACAGCTTTTCAATGATATCAAACTCAACCGTTGACATTTTCCAGTGATGAAATTGATAACTCATGGTGTGCTGGCCGTACGCAAAATGGATGAACATGGAGCGCCTTAATATCCTTTTTGTCATTTGGGTCCATTAAGTTACTTTCCATGGCAAACATGAAGTAGAAAGTTTAGTTTAAATCAAATGGGATCCTGTCTAAAAAGGGATTGAATTCAAATGGATTTAATTTATAGAATTAACCTGAATATACATTATATGCAAAAGTATGTGGGGCGGCAGGGTAGCCTAGTGGTTAGAGTGTAGAGGAGGCAGCGTAGCCTAGTGGTTAGAGTGTTGGACTAGTAACCGGAAGGTTGCAAGGCCATCATTGAAAATAAGAATTTGTTCTTAACTGACTTGCCTAGTTAAATGAAGGTTAAAAATAAATAAATAAATAAAAATATGTGGACACCCCTTCGTCGAATCGCTTAACATTAGTGCCCAACCTCACTAATGCTCTTGTGGCTGAATGGAAGCAAGTCTATGCAGCAATGTTCCAACATCTAGTGGAAAGCCTTCCCAGAAGGGTGGAGTCTGTTATAGCAGCAATGTTCCAACATCTAGTGGAAAGCCTTCCCAGAAGAGTGGAGGCTGTTATAGCAGCAATGTTCCAACATCTAGTGGAAAACCTTCCCAGAAGAGCGGAGGCTGTTATAGCAGCAATGTTCCAACATCTAGTAGAAAGCCTTCCCAGAAGGGTGGAGTCTGTTATAGCAGCAATGTTCCAACATCTAGTGGAAAGCCTTCCCAGAAGAGCGGAGGCTGTTATAGCAGCAATGTTCCAACAT